>NC_092037.1:80699624-80740063 GCF_003086295.3 Arachis hypogaea
AATAGAATATATCTAATATGTCCATTCTGAAAACATGTCAGATGGACACCTTTTGTCAGCTGCTTGTATCTTTCCCAAGCTTCATAGAGGGATTCACCATCTTTTTGTTTGAAGGTTTGAACATCCACTCTCAGCTTGCTCAGCTTTTGAGGAGGAAAGAATTTATCCAAGAAGGCAGTGACCAGCTTATCCCAGAGTCCAGCTATCCTTAGGTTGTGAATCCAACCATATTCTAGCTCTGTCTTTACAGCAAAAGGGAAAAGCATGAGTCTGTAGACTTCAGGATCAACTCCATTCGTCTTTACAGTCTCACAGATCTGCAAGAACTCAGTTAAAAACTGATAAGGATCTTCAGATGGATGTCATAAAACTTGCAGTTTTGTTGCGTTAAGGCAACTAGCTGAGGTTTCAGCTCAAAGTTATTGGCTCCAATGGCAGGAATGGAGATGCTTCTTCCATCAAATTGGACGTTGGCTTTGTGAATCACCAAGCATTCTCCTTGCATTATTATTATTTTCGGCTGCCATCTCCTTCTCTTGTTCGAAAATTTCTGAAAGGTTGTTTTGATTGTTTAATTTAGCTTCTCTTAATTTCTCTTCAGAGTCCTTTCAGGTTCTGGATCAATTTCAACAAGAGTGCCTTTTTCCCTGTTCCTGTTCATATGAAAGAGAAGAAAACAAGAAAAGAAAGAGGAATCCTCTATGTCACAGTATAGAGATTCCTTTATGTTAGTAGAAGAAGAAAGGGGATAGAAGAATGGAGATGGAGATTCGGATTTTTGGATGAAGAGAGGTGAAGAGAAGTGTTAGTAATTAAATAATTAAATAGAAGAGGAAAAGAGAAGGAAATTTCGAAAATAATTTTGAAAAAGAGGTTAGTAATTTTCGAAAATTAGAAATAAAATGTAATTAAGATTAAAACATGAAACAATTAGTTAATTAAAAAGAACTTTTGAAAAAGAGTGAGATATTTTCGAAAATTAGAGAGGGAAAAGTAGTTAGGTGGTTTTGAAAAAGATAAGAAACAAACAAAAAGTTAGTTAGTTGATTGAAAAAGATTTGAAATCAAATTTGAAAAGATAAGAAGATAAAAGTTAGATAAGATATTTTCAAATCAAATTTTAAAAAAGATAAATTTTGAAAGATAAGATAAAAGATAAAAAAATTTTAAAAAAGATATTTTGAAAAAGATTTAATTTTAAAATGACTTAACTAACAAGAAACTACAAGATAAGATTCTAGAATTAAAGATTGAACCTTTCTTAACAAGAAAGTAACAAACTTCAAATTTTTGAACCAATCACATTAATTGTTAGCATATTTTCGAAAATATGTATAAAAGATAAGAAAAAGATTTTGAAAATATTTTGAAAAATTTTTGAAATTTCAAAATTATAAAAAAATGAAAAAGATATGATTTTTGAAAAAGATTTTGAAAAGATAAGATTTTTAAAATTGAAATTTGACTTGACTTGTAAGAAACAACTAATTTTTAAAAATTTTGACCAAGTCAATCCAAAATTTTGAAAATTTGGAGGGAAATAAGGAAAAGATATTTTTTTTATTTTTGAATTTTTAAAGATGAGAGAGAAAAACACAAAAATGACCCAAAATATGAAAATTTTGGATCAAAACACAAGATGCATGCAAGAACACTATGAATGTCAAGTTGAACACCAAGAACACTTTGAAGATCATGATGAACATCAAGAACATAATTTTGAAAAATTTTTATGCAAAGAAAACATGCAAGACACCAAACTTAGAAATTTTAATGCTTGGAAAATATGAATGCAAAAATGCATATGAAAAACAACAAACAACACAAAACAAGAAATCATCAAGATCAAACAAGAAGACTTGTCAAGAACAACTTGAAGATCATGAAGATCACTATGAATGCATGAGATTTTCGAAAAAATGCAAGAAAAATTTTAAAAGCATGCAATTTACACCAAACTTAAAAATTGACTCAAGACTCAAACAAGAAACACAAAATATTTTTGTTTTTATGATTTTCTAGTTTTTTTTTGGATTTTTATTGATTTTTTTTTCGAAAATATTTTTGGAGAAAACGAAAAAGAAAAGAAAAATTTTGAAAAAGATTTTGAAAAGAAAATTACCTAATCTGAGCAACAAGATGAACCGTCAGTTGTCCATACTCGAACAATCCCCGGAAACGGCGCCAAAAATTTGGTGGACGAAATTGTGATCCATATTCTTTTGTACTTGTATGAAATCATTATTTGGCACCAGTTGAATTCACAGCTCCGTTCAACTAACCAGCAAGTGTACTGGGTCGTCCAAGTAATAAACCTTACGTGAGTAAGGGTCGATCCCACAGAGATTGTTGGTATGAAGCAAGCTATGGTCACCTTGTAAATCTCAGTTAGGCAGATTAAATAGTTTTGGTTTTCGAAAATTAATAGTAAATGGAAAATAAAAAGGGATAGAAATACTTATGTAAATCAATAGTGAGAATTTCAGATAGGTGTATGGAGATGCTGTGCTCCTCTTGAAACTCTACTTCACTACTCACTCTTCCTTCAATCTTTCTTACTCCTTTCCATGGCAAGCTGTATGTAGGGCATCACCATCATCGGTGGCTACTTTCAATCCTCTCGGGAAAATGGTCCTATGCGCTGTCACTGCACGGCTAATCGTCTGGAGGCATCACCCTTGGTTGATGGCTACATCCTGTCCTCTCAGTGAAAACGTTCCTATGCTCTGTCACAGCACGGCTAATCATCTGTCGGTTCTCAATCAGGTTGGAATAGAATCCATTGATTCTTTTTCGTTTGTCACTAACGCCCCGCCTTCAGGAGTTTAAAGCTCGTCACAGTCATTCAATACCGGAATCCTACTCGGAATACCACAGACAAGGTTAAACTTTCCGGATTCCCAGGATCCTACTCGGAATACCACAGACAAGGTTAGACTTTCCGAATCCTCATGAATGCCGCCATCTATCTAGCTTATACCACGAAGATTCTGTTGGGGAATCTAAGAGATATGCGCCCGGCCTAAGGTAGAACGGAAGTGGTTGTCAGTCACGTGCGTTCATAAGTGAGAATGATGATGAGTGTCACGGATCATCACATTCATCAAAGTGTTGTGCAACGTATATCTTGGAATAAGAATAAAAGAGAATTGAATAAAAAGTAATAGTGATTATATTGAAACTTGAGGTACAGCAGAGCTCCACACCCTTAATCTATGGTGTGCAGAAACTCCACTGTTGAAAATACATAAGTAAAAGGTTCAGGCATGGCTGAATGGCCAGCCCCCTTGAGTGATCAAGAGACCGAATAATCAAAAGCTAAACAGTCAAGAGATTAAACTGTCAAAAGATGTCTAATACAATAGTAACTTATCCTATTTATACTAGACTAGCTACTAGGGTTTACATGAGTAAGTAATTGATGCATAAATCCACTTCCGGGGCCCACTTGGTGTATGCTTGGGCTGAGCTTGATCTATTCACGAGCTGAGGCTTTTCTTGGAGTTGAACTCCAAGTTATGACGTGTTTTGGGCGTTCAACTCCGGATCATGACGTTTTTCTGGCGTTTAACTCCAGACAGCAACATGTACTTGGCGTTCAACGCCATGTTACGTCGTCAATTTCCGAATAAAGCATGGACTATTATATATTGCTGGAAAGCTCTGGATGTCTACTTTCCAACACCGTTGAGAGGGTGCCAATTGGAGTTCTGTAGCTCCAGAAAATCCATTTCGAGTGCAGGGAGGTCAGATTCCAACAGCATCAGCAGTCCTTTTGTCAGCCTTTTTCAGAGTTTTGCTCAAGTCCCTCAATTTCAGCCAGAATTTTCCTGAAATCATAGAAAAAACACACAAACTCATAGTAAAGTCCAGAAATGTGAATTTAACATAAAAACTAATGAAAACATCCCTAAAAGTAGCTCAAACTTACTAAAAACTACCTAAAAATAATGCCAAAAAGCGTATAAATTATCAGCTCATCACTTACTCAGCTAGCCCACTTGTGCCTCCAAATTTCTAATGGAGGACCTTGTTTCACTCATGAAACTTAAAGTGGCCTTAGACAGATCAGAGACTATGTTTGCTAAGTGATGAGCGTATAATTTATATGCTTTTTGGCATTATTTTTAGGTAGTTTTTAGTTAGTTCAAGGTACTTTTAGGGATGTTTTCATTAGTTTTTATGTTAAATTCACATTTCTGGACTTTACTATGAGTTTGTGTGTTTTTTTGTGATTTTAGGTAATTTCTGGCAGAAATTGAGGGACTTGAGCAAAACTCTGATAGGAGGCTGACAAAGGACTTCTGATGCTGTTGGAATCTGACCTCCCTGCACTCTAAATGGATTTTCTTGAGCTACAGAACTCCGAATGGCGCGCTCTTAATGGAGTTGGAAATAGACATCTAGAGCTTTCCAGCAATATATAATAGTCCATACTTTATTCGGGAATTGACGACGTAAACTGGCGCTCAACGCCAGTTCCATATTGTTGTCTGGAGTAAAACGCCAGAAACACGTCACGACCCGGAGTTGAACGCCCAAAACACGTTACAACTTGGCGTTCAACTCCAATAAAAGCCTCAGCTCGTGGATAGCTCAAGCTCAGCCCAAACATACACAAAGTGGGCCCTAGAAGTGGATTTATGCATCAATTACTTACTTCTGTAAACCCTAGTAGCTAGTTTATTATAAATAGAACTTTTTACTAGTGTATTAGACATCTTGGATGATTAGTCTCAGATCATGGGGGCTGGCCATTCGGCCATGCCTGAACCTTTCACATATGTATTTTTAACTGTGGAGTTTCTACACACCATAGATTAAGGGTGTGGAGCTCTGCTGTACCTCAAGCTTCAATACAATTACTACTATTTTCTATTCAATTCTCTTTATTCCTATTCTAAGATATTCGTTGCACTTCAACTTGATGAATTTGATGATCCGTGACACTCATCATCATTCTCACCTATGAACGCGCGTGATTGACGACCACTTCCGTTCTACCTTAGGCCGGGCGCATATCTCTTGGATTCCTTAATCAGAATCTTCGTGGTATAAGCTAGAATTGATGGCGGAATTCATGGGAATCCGGAAAGTCTAATCTTGTCTGTGGTATTCCGAGTAGGATTCCATGATTGAATGACTGTGACAAGCTTCGAACTCCTGAAGGCTAGGCGTTAGTGACAGACGCAAAAGAATCAAGGGATTCTATTCCAACCTGATTGAGAACCGACAGATGATTAGCCGTGCTGTGACAGAGCATTTGGACCTTTTTCACTGAGAGGATGGGATGTAGCCATTGACAACGGTGATGCCCTACATACAGCTTGTCATGGAAAGGAGTAAGAAGGATTGAAGGAAAAAGTAGGAAAGTAGAAAAAGAAAGGGCACAGTATCTCCATATGCTTATCTGAAATTCCCACTATTAATTTACATAAGTATTTCTATCCCTTTATTTTATTTATCTTTTAAGTATCTAATCCAATTACATTTGACTCTACCTGACCGGGATTTACAAGATGACTATAGCTTGCTTCATACCAACAATCTCTGTGGGATCGACCCTTACTCACGTAAGGTATTACTTGGATGACCCAGTACACTTGCTGGTTAAGTTGAACGGAGTTGTGTCCACACATAGCAAAGAGCCATTATAATTATTCCATACAACAACAAAGAATACAACATTGATGAATCACAATTTCGTCCACCAAGTTTTTGGCGCCATTTCCGGGGATTGTTTGAGTTTGGACAACTGACAGTTCATCTTGTTGCTCATATTAGGTAACTTTCTTTTCAAAAACTTTTCAAAAATCTTTTTCAAAATTTTTCTTTTCTTTTTCGTTTTTTCCAAAAATATTTTCGAAAATAATAATAAAAATACAAAAAAATCATAAAATCATAAAAACCAAAAATATTTTGTGTTTCTTGTTTGAGTCTTGAGTCAACTTTTAAGTTTGGTGTCAATTGCATGCTTTTTAAAATTTATTCTGCATTTTTTGAAAATTCATGCATTCATAATGTTCTTCATGATCTTCAAGATGTTCTTGGTAAGTCCTCTTGTTTGATCTTGATGTTTTCTTGTTTTGTGTTGTTTGTTGTTTTTCATATGCATTTTTCGTTTGTTAGAGTCCATGCATTAAAGATTTCTAAGTTTGGTGTCTTGCATGTTTTCTTTGCATCAAAAATTTTTCAAAAATATGTTCTTGATGTTCACATGATCTTCAAAGTGTTCTTGGTGTTCATCTTGACATTCATAGTGTTCTTGCATGCATCATGTGTTTTGATCCAAAATTTTTATGTTTTGGGTCATTTTTGTATTTTTCCCTCTCATCATTAAAAATTCAAAAATAAAAAAATATCTTTTCCTTTTTTCTCTCAAAATTTCGAAAATTTGAGTTGACTTAGTCAAAAACTTTCAAAATTAGTTGTTTCTCACAAGTCAAGTCAAATTTTCAATTTTAAAAATCTTATCTTTTCAAAATCTTTTTCAAAAATCATATCTTTTTCCAATTTTTTTTCTTTTTTTCGAAAATTTTAAAAATCTCTTTCAAAATATTTTCAAAATCTTTTTCTTATCTTTATATCAAATTTTCAAAAACTCACTAATAATTAATGTGATTGATTCAAAAATTTGAAGTTTGTTACTTTCTTGTTAAGAAAGGTTCAATCTTTAAGTTCTAGAATCTTATCTTGTAGTTTCTTGTTAGTGAAGTAAGTAAATTTAAATTTAAAAATTAAAATATTTTTTTTCTTTTTACCATATCTGATTATCTTATCTTTTTATCATATCTTTTTTAAAATTTTATCTTTTTCAAAAATTTGATTTTAAAATATCTTATCTTATCTTCCTATCTTCTTATCTTTTCAAATTTGATTTTAATATCTTTTTCAACTAACTATTTGACTTTTTGTTTGTTTCTTATCTTTTTCAAAACCACCTAACTACTTTTCCCTCTCTAATTTTCGAAAATATCTCATCTCTTTTTCAAAATTCTTTTCAATTATTTTAAATTTTAATTTTAATTATATCTTATCTTTAATTTTTGAAAATCATTAACTACTTTTTCAAAATTATTTTCGAAATTCTCTACCTCTTCTCTTATTCTATTTAATTATTTTTTTTTACTAACACTACTCTTCACCTCCCTTCACCCAAAAATCCAAGCCCAATCTATCCCTTGTGTTTGGATTCTTCACTTTTCCTTCTTCTATTCTCTTCTTCTTCTACTAACATAAAGGAATCTCTGTATTGTGACATAGAGGATTCCTCTTCTTTTCTTGTTTTCTTCTCTTTCATATGAGCAGGAACAAGGAAAAAGGCACTCTTGTTGAAATAGATCCTGAACCTGAAAGGACTCTGAAAAGGAAACTAAGAGAAGCTAAATTACAACAATCTAAAGGTAACCTTTCAGAAAGATTCGAACAAGAGAAGGAGATGGCAGCCGAAAATAATAATAATGCAAGGAGGATGCTTGGTGACTTTACTAAACCCACGTCCAAGTTTGATGGAAGAAGCATCTCTATTCCTATTATTGGATCAAACAACTTTGAGCTGAAACCTCAGCTAGTTGCTTTAATGCAACAAAACTGCAAGTTTCATGGACTTCCATCTGAAGATCCTTATCAGTTCTTAACTGAGTTCTTGCAGATTTGTGAGACTGTTAAGACAAATAGAGTAGATCCTGAAGTCTACAGGCTCATGCTTTTCCCTTTTGCTGTAAGAGACAGAGCTAGAATATGGTTGGATTCATAACCTAAGGATAGCCTGGACTCCTGGGAAAAGCTGGTCACGGCCTTCTTGGATAAATTCTTTCCTCCTCAAAAGCTGAGCAAGCTTAGAGTGGATATTCAGACCTTCAAGCAAAAAGATGGTGAATCCCTCTATGAAGCTTGGGAAAGATACAAGCAGCTGACCAAAAGATGTCCATCTGACATGTTTTTAGAATGGACCATATTAGATATATTCTACTATGGTCTATCTGAATTTTCAAAAATGTCATTGGACCATTCTGCAGGTGGATCCATTCACCTAAAGAAAACACCTGCACAAGCTCAAGAGCTTATTGACATGGTTGCAAATAACCAATTCATGTACATTTCTGAGAGGAATTCCGTGAATAATGGGACGCCTCAAAGGAAGGGAGTTCTTGAAATTGATGCTCTGAATGCCATATTGGCTCAGAACAAATTGTTGACTCAGCAGGTCAACATGATCTCTCAAAGTCTGAATGGATGGCAAAATGCATCCAACAGTACTAAAGAGGCAGCTTCTGAAGAAGCTTATGATCCTGAGAACCCTGCAATAGCAGAGGTAAATTACATGGGTGAACCTTATGGAAACACCTATAATTCATCATGGAGAAATCATCCAAATTTCTCATGGAAGGATCAACAAAAGCCTCAACAAGACTTTAATAATGGTGGAAGAAATAGGCTCAGTAATAACAAGCCTTTTCCATCATCTTCTCAGCGACAGACAGAAAATTCTGAACAGAGCCCCTCTAATTTAGCAAACTTAGTCTCTGATCTGTCAAAAGCCACTTTAAGTTTCATGAGTGAAACAAGATCCTCCATCAGAAATCTGGAGGCACAAGTGGGCCAGCTGAGTAAGAAAGTCATTGAAACTCCTCTCAGTATTCTCCCAAGCAACACAGAAGAGAATCCAAAAGGAGAATGCAAGGCCATTGATGTGATCAATATGGTCGAATGCACAAGGGAGGAGAAGGACGAAAATCCTAGTGAGAAGGACCTCCTGGGACGTCTCTCAAGCAAGAAGGAGTTTCCTATTAAGGATCCAAAGGAATCTGAGGCTCATATAGAGACCATAGAGATTCCATTAAATCTTCTTCTGCCATTCATGAACACTGAAGACTATTCTTCCTCAAAAGAGGATGAAGATGTAACTGGAGAGCAAGTTGCTCAATATCTAGGAGCTATCATGAAGCTGAATGCCATGTTGTTTGGTAATGAGACTTGGGAAAGTGAACCTCCCTTGCTCATTAGTGAACTAGACACCTGGATTCAGCAAATTTTACCTCAAAAGAGACAAGATCCTGGCAAGTTCTTAAGACCTTGTACCATAGGCACCATGACCTTTAAAAAAGCTCTATGTGATCTGGGGTCAGGGATAAATCTTATGCCACTCTCTGTAATGGAGAAGCTGAGGATCATTGAGGTACAACCTGCCTTGTTCTCATTACAGTTGGCAGACAAGTCATTAAGACAAGCTTATGGATTAGTAGAGGACGTGTTAGTAAAGGTTGAAGGCCTTTACATCCCTGCTGATTTCATAATCTTAGACACTAGGAAGGAAGAGGATGCGTGCATCATCCTTGGAAGACCTTTCCTAGCCACAGCAGGAGCTGTGATTGATGTCAACAGAGGTGAATTAGTCCTTCAATTGAATGGGGACTACCTTGTGTTTAAGGCACATGGCCATCCCTCTGTGACAAAAGAGAGTAAGCATGAAGAGCTTCTCTCAGTACAGAGTCAAACAGAGCCCCCACAGTCAAACTCTAAGTTTGGTGTTGGGAGGCCACAACCAAACACTAAGTTTGGTGTTAAGACCCGATATCCAAACTCTAAGTTTGTTGTTGGGAGTTTTACAACATTGACCTGATCACCTTTGTGGCTCCATGAGAGCCCACTGTCAAGCTAATGACATTAAAAGAGCGCTTGTTGGGAGGCAACCCAATTTTTATTTATCTAATTTTTATTTTATTTTATTGTTATTTTGTGTTTTATTAGGTACATGATCATGTGGAGTCACGAAAAAAATATAAAAATTAAAAACAGAATCAAAAACAACAGAAGAAAAATCACACCCTGGAGGAAGGACATACTGGCGTTCAACGCCAGTAGGGAGCATTTGGCTGGCGTTCAACTCCAGAACAGAGCATGAATCTGGCGCTGAACGCCAGAAACAAGCAACATTCTGGCGTTTGAACGCCAGGAATGTGCCTTGAGGAAAGCTGGTGCTGAACGCCAGTAACAAGCATGGAACTGGCGTTCAACGCCAGAAACATGCTACACATGGGCGTTGAACGCCCAGAACGTGCATCACCTCGGCGTTTTAACGCCAGAATGGTGTGCAAAGGCATTTTACATGCCTAATTGGTGCAGGAATGTAAATCCTTGACACCTCAGGATCTGTTGACCCCACAGGATCCCCACCTAACATATTCCCACCTTACCTCCTAATCCTATAACACTCTTCCCCAAAACACACTTCCCAACAACTTCAATCTCTCTTCCCAATTACCCCCTTCACCACTCACATCCATCCACTCTTCCCCATAAACCCCAACCACCTTCAAAATTCAAAAAACTTTCCCACCCAAACCCACCCTAAATGACCGAAGCTACACCCACTCCCCTCCCTATATATACCCCTCCATTCTACTTTATTTTCACACAACACAACCCCCTCTTCTACACCTTGGCCAAAACACCTTCCCTCACTCTCCTCCATATTTTCTTTTCTTCTTCTTCTCTTCTTTCTTCTCTTGCTCGAAGGCGAGCAATATTTTAAGTTTGGTGTGGTAAAAGCATGAGCTTTTTGTTTTTCCATTACTATCAATGGCACCTAAGGCCGGAGAATCCTCTAGAAAAGGAAAAGGGAAGACAAAAGCTTCCACCTCCGAGTCATGGGAGATGGAAAGATTCATCTCCAAAAGCCATCAAGACCACTTCTATGATGTTGTGGCAAAGAAGAAGGTGATCCCTGAGGTCCCTTTCAAGCTCAAGAAAAATGAGTATCTGGAGATCCGACATGAAATCCGAAGAAGAGGTTGGGAAGTCCTAACCAACCCCATGCAACAAGTTGGAATCTTAATGGTTCAAGAGTTCTATGCCAATGCATGGATTACTAGGAACCATGATCAAAGTATGAACCCGAGTCCAAAGAATTATCTCACAATAGTTCGGGGGAAATACTTAGATTTTAGTCCGGAAAATGTGAGGTTGGCATTACACTTGCCCATGATGCAAGGAGATGAACGCCCCTACACTAGAAGGGTCAACTTTAATCAAAGGTTAGACCAAGTCCTTATGGACATATGTGTGGAAGGAGCTCAATGGAAAAGAGACTCCAAAGGCAAGCCAGTTCAACTGAGAAGACGGGACCTCAAGCCTGTGGCTAGAGGATGGTTAGAGTTCATTCAACGCTCCATCATTCCCACTAGCAACCGATCCGAAGTTACTGTGGATCGGGCCATCATGATTCATAGCATCATGATTGGAGAGGAAGTAGAAGTTCATGAAGTCATCTCCAATGAAATCTACAAAATAGCCGATAAGTCCTCCAACACGGCAAGGCTAGCTTTTCCTCATCTTATTTGCCATCTATGTTACTCAGCTGGAGTTATCATAGAAGGAGACATCCTCATTGAAGAGGATAAGCCCATCACCAAGAAGAGGATTGATGACAAGTCATCATATACCCATTTTCTATGCTTTTTCATACAAGAAATTGATGATTTGTGCTTAAATATTGAATGATTTTGTACTTAAATGATATATTTTCTTGATATTTTAATTTTATAAATCTTGTAGGAAATAAGAAGAAAAAGAAGCAAAGAAGCACAAAAAAAGGAGAAAAAAAGAGCTTTGGGATACACTTTGAAGTTGGGGTACACTTTGGAGCCTTAGGCCACGCTTTTAAAAGCGTGGCCCATGACCAAATTAATGAAGAATAAGCAATCATCGCACATTGCCCTGCTCTTGCCAAGGGCAGGGCAGAATCATGTTGAAACAAAGTGAGGTTGGAGCAAAATTTTCGCTAAGTTAAAATCTGGGCGCTCACAGCATGACCATGCCTCCTTCAAATGGCTATAACTTGAGCTACAGACGTCCAATTGATGTGCTTTCAGTTGCGTTGGAAAGCTGACATTCAGAGCTTTCCAACGATATATAGCAATCCATATTTGGCGTACAATTGAGGCAGGAACAGAAAGCATCTTTAAGGGCCAAAAACAAGCGAAAATGTCACCCATGCATGCCACAAGACTCGAACACGGACCAAGGAAGAAGCCAAGAACTAAGGTTGAGTGCCGTGCCAAGAAACCAAGGAAATTAATTGAGCGTGTGCCACAGCCGTGTTTCGAACACGGGACAGCAAAGTGGAAACACTGCCCTGCCCTCCGCGAGGGCAGGGCAGCATTTGGATTGGTGCACAAATCTGGCGCACCACACACAAATCTGGCGCACCAATTCTCCCCTGGCAGCACCAGCGTGCATCGCAACTCAATCCTGGCAGCACCACATTTTTCTGTCCTGCCCTCCGCGAGGGCAGGGCAGCATCCCATGCACCAAGGAAAATTTCTGGCGCACCAATTTCTGAGTCTGGCGCACCAATTCTTAATTCTGGCAGCACCGTGGCACGTTCTGGCGCACCAACTTTTCCTGCCCTGCCCTTGGCGCGGCAGGGCAGCATTTCACGCACCAAGGCCGCACCAGCTTGCACCACGCCCGCACTAGACCGCACCAAGGACGCACCACAACGCACCAAATCCTGCCCTGCCCTCCACAAGGGCAGGGCAGCCTCCTGGAAGCAATTTTCCTTCATGGGCTGAAATTGAATTAAAAACCCAATTTAATTCATTTCTTCACCAAATCAAAAGCCCATCCAAACCCCAAAATCCAAGAATAGAAAGTGTATAAATAGGAGCTAGTTTTATGTAATTGAGGGGCTCGAGACTTTATTTTTGAATTTTCCTTTCTACTTGCATTTTAATTTTGAACTTTGGAATTTCTTAGAGAATTAGGAAGGAGAATTGATCTCTCTTCCTCCTGGTTCCTTCTTGAGCACTCTTTACTTTTCTTGCTTTGGATCTTGGGTGAAGAATTGAAGAACTTCTGTTTCAATCTCACCTTGAGATCTCTTCTTTAATTTTCTGCATAATTGAATTTTACTTTCTGTTCATTTCTTCTTCTGCAATTTCTGTAATTTGCTTTCTTTTACTTCTTCTGCAATTGTTCTTGTTGGATCAAGGAAGGATTTGAGATCTAGACTTGTTATCTAGTCTCCTCCAATCCTGAGATCTTCAACATTCTTTTAAATTGCTGCAAATTAAGCACTGCTTTTCTGTTTAGAATTCTTCAAGCAATTTCCATTTTCTGTTTAGATCTGTTGCATGATTTTGCACCTTTTACTTCTCTGTTTGATTGCTATTTACACTTTCCTGTTGAATTTTAATTTCCAGCACCCAACCCCCTTTACTTTTCATGAAATTTACATTTCTTGCAATTTAAGTTTCAGTTATTTTACTTTCTTGTTATTTAAGTTACTTGCAATTTTACTTTCTGCAACTTTAAATTTCCTGTCATTTACAATTCTGTTGGCTACGATTTCACTCAATTTCACTTCAATGTTAGCTTGACTAAACTAATCACCCACTAAAGTTGCTTGATCCATCAATCCCTGTGGGATCGACCTCACTCTAAGTGAGTTATTATTACTTGATGCGACCCGGTATACTTGCCGGTTAGATCTATGTGTTTGGAAAATTCGTTTTCCGCAAAAACACCATCAAGTTTTTGGCGCCGTTTCCGGGGATTGATTTAGATCAACAATGATTAAGTGGGTGAGAAGTCTAGATCAAGCATTTTTTTTTATTTTTGTTCTCTGATTCAAATTGAAACCAAGGTGTTTGTGTTTTTGCCTCACTAAGCAAAACTCATATCTGATATGAGTAATTTCAATTTTCATTGGTGTTGTGTTCTACAAAATTCAAATGGAGTTCACCTCATCTTTTAATCAACCAAACTTCATAGGATATTGCCCACCATCACAATATGATTCAAGTCAATATTCTAATGATGGTTGGGAATATCACCAAGAAGATACAGATTCTGAGCACTCCAATCCATGGAGCTATGCTTCAGAACCACAAGATGAACAAGAAAACCATATGGGATATTTTTTTCCACCACAAAATGATGCTAGTCATGATTCTACTGGTGGCTGGGAAGGAAATTCTAATGCTCCATATGATATTCATCCAAAGATATCATCACTTGACCATGCTTCAACAGAAAGCCTCTATCAAAATCCACCACCCACACAAACTTCCTTGACCCAAAGCCTCTCAAAGCTTGAGACCATGTTTGAAAAATATGAGAGGGAGGCACAGATATTCTGGAAAAGGAAAGAGAACTTCTTCACAAACATGGAAGTACACGTAGCTCAATTGTTGAGTGCAACGAAGAAAGTGGAAAGGCAAGATGGAGAAGCCTATGTGTCAAGCAAAATTTTAATGAAAAATGAGGTGGAGGAGGCATTTGATCCTGAACTTTTACATTGACAAGAGCCACTTGAGGTGACAATGAAACATAAAGATTCCCTCCCAGAGGCATTAATGGAAAATCATGAAGGAGAAAGGGAGGAAGACACTCAAGAGAAGTCAAACTCAAGTAAAGCAGAAAATCACATGAAGGAAGTGGTCATGGAACCACCAATTCAAAAGGCTCTGGATGAAGATCAAACTCCAAAAATCACACAGCAACCAATTCATGAATCCAAAGAAGTGAAGGCAACTAACAAAAGCACCAATCCTGTCCCTGAACCAGCAAGCAAGCTCAATCAAGCCAAATTCAAAAGGAAGCTTGCTGAGAAGAGGCCAAGAGAAGGGACAATAGCTGAAACTTCTCCCCTCTTGGAGTCATTCCTCTTAACCAACTGGAAGAAGAGGAAGAAAGTGAGGAACAACATGTCAAGCTAATGACACTAAAAGAGCACTTGTTGGGAGGTAACCCAACCGTAGGTATAATTTCTCTTCTCTGCTTTGTTTTCTTTCTTTGCTTTGTTTAAATTCAATAAATGGGCATATGGTTACATTCTAAGTTTAGTGTTGTCTTGCAACAAACTGTTTTCCATCTTCATGGATGATTGCATCAATTTTACATGGAAGTGTCACACTAAGAATCTAAGTTTGGTGTGCCACTTAATTTTTTTATTCAAATCATCCAGCAACATCACTTGTTTACATAATCATAATGCCGCTGCAGTGTTATTGTTTTTAGTTAGACAATTTTAGTTTTCTTGATTGTTTTAGTCATTTCCTTGTTTTTAATGCTTTCTTTTATTAACTGTGTTTGTTAATACATCACCCAAACATCCTTACTCATGACAGATTCTTCACTTGGTGATTGTATTTAACAAATAACAGTTTCACTTGCTTAGTTTTAATTCAAATAAATTGACATATGATTGCATTCTAAGTTTGGTGTTGCTATGCAACAAAATTTGGTTCAAATACTTACAAGATACTTGCATCAATTCCAAGAGAAAGTGTCACACTGAGTTTTGTGTGCCATTTACATTTTTATGCAATGTATCATGTACACCAACTTATATTTGCAATCACTATGTCTCTGTCTCTTGTGCCTTGATTTTTATCTTAAATTTTGCTTGCTCAAAACACATGTACTGCTAACATTTCATTGTGTAAGACATTCATGATCCATCTTAGCCCCATAGCCATTGTTCTAATTGTTGCTTGAGGATGAGCAAGCATTCTGAGTTGGTATGGGAAGGAGAAGAATGGGAGGAAAATGACAACAATAGAGAAGATGGACTACAAGGTTGTAAAGTTCCTTTTCCTCTCATTTATTTCCAACACTTTAAATTGCATGATTGTCTTTATATTTTCTGTATACATGTGTGGTATGACTAAGCATAGCTTGAATTTGATTTGAAATATGTTGTTGTGACATTATGACTACCAACTTGAGTTTTGTGAATTCAAAAGCAAAAAGCATCATGATCATAAAAAAACAAGGAATTAAAGAAGAATTTAGCATGTGCATACAAGTATTGGAAAGCTAGTGTGATTGATTGTTGCTCAATTGCATTGGATTTTATTTAATTGAAGTTTTTCATCTAGTACATTTTGTGAAATCTTTTGAAATCATGAAAACCTTGAAGAAGCAAATACAATTAAAGCAAGAAAAGAAAAAGGGAAAGAATGAGAAAGCTAAAGGCTCTGAGTACCAATGGCAATTTATTTGCTAAGTGCTTGTGGTGTTTATGTATCAAGCCAAATGCTTGAAAACAAAACACTTAGAAGTCAAGGCTAGGCTCAAGTGCAAAAGCACTCCCTCAAAGCTCAAGGTTCTGAGCATCAATGATTAGAGAGTCAAAGAAAAGAAAAAAAAATGAGCTTAATGAAGTCCTCTAATTAAATGCTTGTGGTGCTTATGTATCAAGTGGTAATACTTGAAAACAAAGCATTTAGAAGTCGTAGCTTTGTTATTAACTCATGGGGCAAAGCACCCAAAAGGAGAAGCTAATAAAAAAAAAATCAAAAGCTTGTTTCAAGGAAGAACTATAAGAAAAAGATTTCATAAAAGAAGCTAGATAGAAGCATCAATCATTTACATCTCTTTTGTAATTGTAGCATGCATAGAAAACTAGCTTGCCATGAACATTAACTTGCTACTCTTCTTACCTTGGATTGACAATTTCTATTGCATGATTCTTTTCTTGCTTGGGGACAAGCAAGGTTTAAGTTTGGTGTTGTGATGACAAGTCATCATATACCCATTTTCTATGCTTTTTCATACAAGAAATTGATGATTTGTGCTTAAATATTGAATGCTTTTGTACTTAAATGATATATTTTCTTGATATTTTAATTTTATAAATCTTGTAGGAAATAAGAAGAAAAAGAAGAAAAGAAGCACAAAAAAAGGAGAAAAAAAGAGCTTTGAGATACACTTTGAAGTTGGGGTACACTTTGGAGCCTTAGGCCACGCTTTTAAAAGCGTGGCCCATGACCAAATTAATGAAGAATAAGCAATCATCGCACATTGCCCTGCTCTTGCCAAGGGCAGGGCAGAATCATGTTGAAACAAAGTGAGGTTGGAGCAAAATTTTCGCTAAGTTAAAATCTGGGCGCTCACAGCATGACCATGCCTCCTTCAAATGGCTATAACTTGAGCTACAGACGTCCAATTGATGTGCTTCCAGTTGCGTTGGAAAGCTGACATTCAGAGCTTTCCAACGATATATAGCAATCCATATTTGGCGTACAATTGAGGCAGGAACGGAAAGCATCTTTAAGGGCCAAAAACAAGCGAAAATGTCACCCATGCATGCCACAAGACACGAACACGGACCAAGGAAGAAGCCAAGAACTAAGGTTGAGTGCCGTGCCAAGAAACCAAGGAAATTAATTGAGCGTGTGCCACAGCCGTGTTTCGAACACGGGACAGCAAAGTGGAAACACTGCCCTGCCCTCCGCGAGGGCAGGGCAGCATTTGGATTGGTGCACAAATCTGGCGCACCACACACAAATCTGGCGCACCAATTCTCCCCTGGCAGCACCAGCGTGCATCGCAACTCAATCCTGGCAGCACCACATTTTTCTGCCCTGCCCTCCGCGAGGGCAGGGCAGCATCCCATGCACCAAGGAAAATTTCTGGCGCACCAATTTCTGAGTCTGGCGCACCAATTCTTAATTCTGGCAGCACCGTGGCACGTTCTGGCGCACCAACTTTTCCTGCCCTGCCCTTGGCGCGGGCAGGGCAGCATTTCACGCACCAAGGCCGCACCAGCTTGCACCACGCCCGCACCAGACTGCACCAAGGACGCACCACAACGCACCAAATCCTGCCCTGCCCTCCACAAGGGCAGGGCAGCCTCCTGGAAGCAATTTTCCTTCATGGGCTGAAATTGAATTAAAAACCCAATTTAATTCATTTCTTCACCAAATCAAAAGCCCATCCAAACCCCAAAATCCAAGAATAGAAAGTGTATAAATAGGAGCTAGTTTTATGTAATTGAGGGGCTCGAGACTTTATTTTTGAATTTTCCCTTCTACTTGCATTTTAATTTTGAACTTTGGAATTTCTTAGAGAATTAGGAAGGAGAATTGATCTCTCTTCCTCCTGGTTCCTTCTTGAGCACTCTTTACTTTTCTTGCTTTGGATCTTGGGTGAAGAATTGAAGAACTTCTGTTTCAATCTCACCTTGAGATCTCTTCTTTAATTTTCTGCATAATTGAATTTTACTTTCTATTCATTTCTTCTTCTGCAATTTCTGCAATTTGCTTTCTTTTACTTCTTCTGCAATTGTTCTTGTTGGATCAAGGAAGGATTTGAGATCTAGACTTGTTATCTAGTCTCCTCCAATCCTGAGATCTTCAACATTCTTTTAAATTGCTGCAAATTAAGCACTGCTTTTCTGTTTAGAATTCTTCAAGCAATTTCCATTTTCTGTTTAGATTTGTTGCATGATTTTGCACCTTTTACTTCTCTGTTTGATTGCTATTTACACTTTCCTGTTGAATTTTAATTTCCAGCACCCAACCCCCTTTACTTTTCATGCAATTTACATTTCTTGCAATTTAAGTTTCAGTTATTTTACTTTCTTGTTATTTAAGTTACTTGCAATTTTACTTTCTGTAACTTTAAATTTCCTGTCATTTACAATTCTGTTGGCTACGATTTCACTCAATTTCACTTCAATGTTAGCTTGACTAAACTAATCACCCACTAAAGTTGCTTGATCCATCAATCCCTGTGGGATCGACCTCACTCTAAGTGAGTTATTATTACTTGATGCGACCCGGTATACTTGCCGGTTAGATCTATGTGTTTGGAAAATTCGTTTTCCGCAAAAACACCATCAAGGATGGAGCAAGCAAGAGAGACCCTCCACGGATCTCAAGAGATGCATGAGGAAGCTCATCATCAAGAAATCCCTGAGATGCCTCAAGGGATGCACTTTCCTACCAACAACTATTGGGAACAACTCAACACTTCCTTAGAAGATTTGAGCCACAATGTGGAACAATTAAGGGTGGAACATCATGAGCACTTCATCATTCTTCATGAAATAAGAGAAGATCAAAGAGCAATGAGGGAGGAGCAACAAAGGCAAGGAAGGGACATAGAAGAGCTTAAGGACATTGTTGGTCCTTCAAGAAGAAGACGCCATTAAGGTGGATTCATTCCTTGTTCTTATTTCTTTCTGCTTTTCGGTTTTTATGTTGTGTTCATTTATGTTTTGTGTCTCTACTTCATGATCATTAGTGTTTAGTAACTATGCCTTAAAGTTATGAATAATTCCATTAATCCTTCACCTCTCTTAAATGAAAAAAATGTTTTTAATTCAAAAGAACAAGAAGTACATGAATTTCGAATTTATCCTTGAATTTAGTTTAATTATATCGCTTGAACAGTGCATATTTTTTGATCTTGTTGTTTATGAATGTTAAAACTGTTGGCTCTTGAAAGAATGATGAACAAAGAGAAATGTTATTGATGATCTGAAAAATCATAAAATTGATTCTTGAAGCAAGAAAAAGCAGTGAAAAAGCAAAGGCTTGCGAAAAAAAAAGAAAAAAATGGCGAAAAAAATAGAAAGAAAAAGAAAAAGCAAGCAGAAAAAGCCAATAGCCCTTAAAACCAAAAGGCAAGGGTAAAAAGGATCCAAGGCTTTGAGCATCAATGGATAGGAGGGCCTAAGGAAATAAAATCCAGGCCTAAGCGGCTAAATCAAGCTGTCCCTAACCATGTGCTTGTGGCATGTAGGTCCAAGTGAAAAGCTTGAGACTGAGTGGTTAAAGTCGTGACCCAAAGCAAAAAGAGTGTGCTTAAGAGCTCTGGACACCCCTAACTGGGGACTCTAGCAAAGCTGAGTCACAATCTGAAAAGGTTCACCCAGTTTTGTGTCTGTGGCATTTATGTATTCGGTGGTAATACTGGAAAACAAAATGCTTAGGGCCACGGCCAAGACTCATAAAAGTAGCTGTGTTCAAGAATCAACATACTTAACTTGGAGAATCAATAACACTATCCAAAATTCTAAGTTCCTAGAGAAGCCAATCATTCTGAACTTCAAAGGAAAAAGTGAGATGGCAAAACTGTTCAGAAGCAAAAAGCTACAAGTCCCGCTCATCTAATTAGAATTAATATTCATTGATATTTTGGAATTTATAGTATATTCTCTTCTTTTTATCCTAATTGATTTTCAGTTGCTTGGGGACAAGCAACAATTTAAATTTGGTGTTGTGATGAGCGGATAATTTATACGCTTTTTGGCATTATTTTTAGGTAGTTTTTAGTTAGTTCAAGCTACTTTTAGGGATGTTTTCATTAGTTTTTATGTTAAATTCACATTTCTGGACTTTACTATGAGTTTGTGTATTTTTCTGTGATTTTAGGTAATTTCTGGCTGAAATTGTGGGACTTGAGCAAAACTCTGATAGGAGGCTGACAAAGGACTGCTGATGCTGTTGGAATCTGACCTCCCTGCACTCTAAATAGATTTTCTGGAGCTACCGAACTTCAAATGGAGCGCTCTTAGTGGCGTTGGAAAGTAGACATCCCGAGCTTTCCAGAAATATATAATAGTCCATACTTTATTCGGGAATTGATGACGTAAACTGGCACTCAACGCCAGTTCCATGCTGCTGTCTGGAGTAAAACGCCAGAAACACGTCACGACCCGGAGTTGAACGCCCAAAACACGTTACAACTTGGCGTTCAACTCCAATAAAAGCCTCAGCTCGTGGATAGCTCAAGCTCAGCCCAAACATACACCAAGTGGGCCCTAGAAGTGGATTTATGCATCAATTACTTACTTCTGTAAACCCTAGTAGCTAGTTTATTATAAATAGAACTTTTTACTAGTGTATTCGACATCTTGGGACGATTAGTCTCAGATCATGGGGGCTGGCCATTCGGCCATGCCTGAACCTTTCACTTATGTATTTTTAACTGTGGAGTTTCTACACATCATAGATTAAGGGTGTGGAGCTCTGCTGTACCTCAAGCTTCAATACAATTACTACTATTTTCTATTCAATTCTCGTTATTCCTATTCTAAGATAATTGTTGAACTTCAACTTGATGAATGTGATGATCCGTGACACTCATCATCATTCTCACCTATGAACGCGCGTGATTGACGACCACTTCCGTTCTACCTTAGGCCGGGCGCATATCTCTTGGATTCCTTAATCAGAATCTTCGTGGTATAAGCTAGAATTGATGGCGGCATTCATGGGAATCCGGAACGTCTAACCTTGTCTGTGGTATTCCGAGTAGGATTCTAGGATTGAATGACTGTGATGAGCTTCAAACTCCTGAAGGCTGGGCGTTAGTGACAGACGCAAAAGAATCAAGGGATTCTATTCCAACCTGATTGAGAACTGACAGATGATTAGCCGTGCTGTGACAGAGCATTTGAACCTTTTTCACTGAGAGGATGGGATGTAGCCATTGACAATGGTGATGCCCTACATACAGCTTGCCATGGAAAGGAGTAAGAAGGATTGAAGGAAGAAGTAGGAAAGTAGAAAAAGAAAGGGCACAGTATCTCCATACGCTTATCTGAAATTCCCACTATTAATTTACATAAGTATTTCTAT
The DNA here is from genome assembly GCF_003086295.3 of Arachis hypogaea. Lineage (NCBI taxonomy): Eukaryota > Viridiplantae > Streptophyta > Magnoliopsida > Fabales > Fabaceae > Arachis > Arachis hypogaea. Next base: position 80,721,005 of record NC_092037.1, read on the forward strand.
CCATTTATTTTATTTATCTTTTAAATATCTAATCCAATTACATTTGACTCTACCTGACCGGGATTTACAAGATGACTATAGCTTGCTTCATACCAACAATCTCTGTGGGATCGACCCTTACTCACGTAAGGTATTACTTGGATGACCCAGTACACTTGCTGGTTAAGTTGAACAGAGTTGTGTCCACACATAGCAAAGAGCCATTATAATTATTCCATACAACAACAACGAATACAACATTAATGAATCACAATTTCATCCACCACTAAGCTAGAGGGGCTCTGCTCAGAATCCTCTGTCTGTTGCTGAGAAGATGATGGAAAAGGCTTGCTATTGCTAAGCCTGTTTCTTCCACCATTATTAAAGCCTTGTTGAGGCCTTTGTTGATCCTTCCATGAGAAATTTGGATGATTTCTCCATGAGGAATTATAGGTGTTTCCATAGGGTTTACCCATGTAATTTACCGTTGTCATTGCAGGGTTCTCAGGATCATAAGCTTCTTCTTCATAAGATGCTTCTTTAGTACTGTTGGATGCATTTTGCCATCCATTAAGACTTTGAGAAATCATGTTGACTTGCTGAGTCAATATTTTGTTCTGAGCCAATATGACATTCAGAGCATCAATTTCAAGAACTCCCTTCCTCTGAGGCATTCCATTACTCACATAATTCCTCTCAGAAGTGTACATGAATTGGTTATTTGCAACCATGTCAATGAGTTCTTGAGCTTCTGCAGGTGTTTTCTTAGGTGAATGGATCTACCTGTAGAATGGTCAAGTGACATCTTAGAGAACTCAGATAGACCATAATAGAATATATCCAAAATAGTCCACTCTGAGAGCATGTCAGAAGGACACCTTTTGGTCATCTACTTGTATCTTTCCCAAGCTTCATAGAGGGATTCACCATCTTTCTGTTTGATGGTCTGAACATCCACTCTAAGCTTGCTCAGCTTTTGAGGAGGAAAGAACTTAGCCAAGAAGGTCGTGACCAGCTTATCCCAAGAGTCCAGGCTATCTTTAGCTTGTGAGTCCAACCATGTTCTAGCTCTATCTCTTACAGCAAAAGGGAAAAGCATGAGCCTGTAGACTTCAGGATCTACTCCATTAGTCTTAACAGTCTCATAGATCTGCAAGAATTTAGTTAAAAACTGATAGGGATCTTCTGATGGAAGTCCATGAAACTTGCAGTTCTGTTGCATTAGAGCAACTAGTTGAGGCTTCAGCTCAAAATTGTTTGCTCAAATGGTAGGGATTGAGATGTTTCTTACATCAAACTTGGAAGTAGGTGTAGTATAATCACCAAGCATCCTCCTTGCATTATTATTTTTGGGTGCCATCTCCTCTTCCTTTTCGAAAATTTCTGTAAGGTTGTCTTTGGATTGTTGTAATTTAGCTTCTCTTAGTTTCCTCTTCAGAGTCCTTTCAGGTTCAGGATCTGCTTCAATAAGAATATTCTTGTCCTTGCTCCTGCTCATATGAAAAAGAAGGGAACAGAAAATAATAATAGGGATCCTCTTTACCACAGTAAAAAGATTCCTTTATGTTAGTAGAAGAAGAAAAGAATAGAAGAAGTGAAAAGGTAAGAATCCAAACACAAGGGGGAAGGGTGGGTTCGAATTCTTGAGTGGAAGAGAAGTGTTAGTAGATAAATAAATAGAAGAAGATGAGAGAGACAGAATTTTTGAAATTAATTTTGAAAAAGGGTTAGTGATTTTCGAAAATTAGGAGAAGAAATAAAATTAAAAATTAAAATTTGAAACAATTAGTTAATTTAAAAGAATTTTGAAAAGAGGGGGATGATTTTTGAAAATTAGAGAGAGAAGGGTAGTTAAGTGGTTTTGAAAAAGATAAGAATTAGTAAAACAAACAAAAAGTCAATTAGTTAGTTGAAAAAGATTTGAAAATCAATTTTGAAAAGATAAGAAGTTAGAAAAGATATTTTGAAATCAATTTTTTTTTGAAAAAGATATGATTTAAAAAAAGATATTTTGAAAAGATATGATTGAAAAAGATATTTTGGAAAAGATTTGATTTTTAAAATTAAAATTGATTACTTGACTAACAAGAAACTAAAAGATATGACTCTAGAATTTAAAGATTGAACCTTTCTTAACAAGAAAGTAACAAACTTCAAATTTTTGAATCAATCATATTAATTGTTAGTAAAGTTTTCGAAATTTTGAAATAAAGATAAGAAAAAGATTTTGAAAATAAATTTTAAAAATTTTTGAAAATAATAATAAAAAAATGAAAAAGATTTGATTTTTTAAAAAGATTTTGAAAAGATAAGATTTTTTTTAAATTGAAAATTTGACTTGACTTATAAGAAATAGCTAAGTTTTAAAAATTTTTGACTAAGTCAACTCAAATTTTCGAAATTTTGAGAGAAATAAGGGAAAGATATTTTTTTATTTTTTGAATTTTTAATGAGGAGAGAGAAAAACACAAAAATGACCCAAAACATGAAAATTTTGGATCAAAACCAATGATGCATGCAAGAACACTATAAATGTCAAGATGAACACCAAGAACACTTTGAAGATCAAGATGAACATCAAGACTTATTTTTGAAAAATTTTCAAAAAAAGAAAAACATGCAAGACACCAAACTTAGAAATCTTCAATGCTTAGACACTATGAATGCAAAAATGCATATGAAAAACAACAAAAGAACAACTTGAAGATCATGAAGAACACATGCATGAATTTTCGAAAAATGCAAAAGTTTTTAAAACATGCAATTGACACCAAACTTAAAAATTGACTCTAGACTCAAACAAGAAACACAAAATATTTTTTTATGATTTTATTATTTTTTTGGATTTTTCGAAATTAATCTTTAGAAAAACGAAAATAAAGAAAATTTTTTTGAAAGATTTTTGAAAAATTTTTGAAAAGAAAATTACCTAATCTGAGCAACAAGATGAACTGTCAGTTGTCCAAACTCGAACAATCTCCGGCAACGGCGCCAAAAACTTGGTACACAAAATTATGATCATCAACAATGGCGCCAAAACTTGGTATCGCTCTCAAACATGAATCACACTTTGTCATAACTCCACACAACTAACCAGCAAGTGCACTGGGTTGTCCAAGTAATACCTTACGTGAGTAAGGGTCGATCCCACGGAGATTGTTGGTATGAAGCAAGCTATGGTCATCTTGTAAATCTCAGTTAGGCGGATTCAAATGGTTATAAAGGTTTCAAAATTAATAATAAATAAAGCATAAAATAAAATAGAGATACTTATGTAATTCAATGGTGGGAATTTCAGATAAGTGCATAGAGATGCTAGTTCCTGTTGAATCTCTGCTTTCCTACCGCTTTCATCCAATTCTTCATACTCCTTTCCATGGCAAGCTGTATGTAGGGCATCACTGTTGTCAATGGCTACTTCCCATCCTCTCAGTGAAAAAGGTCCAAATGCTCTTGTCATAGTACGGCTAATCATCTGTCGGTTCTCAATCATGTTGGAATAGAATCCATTGATTCTTTTGCGACTGTCACTATGCCCAACAATCGCGAGTTTGAAGCTCGTCACAGTCATTCAATCCCTGAATCCTACTCAGAATACAGACAAGGTTTAGACTTTTCAGATTCTCAAGAATGGCTGCCAAAGGGTTCTAGCTTATACCACGGAGATTCTGATTAAGGAATCTAAGAGATACTCGCTCGTTCTAAGGTAGAATGGAAGTGGTTGTCAGTCACGCATTCATAAGTGAGAATGATGATGAGTGTCATGAATCATCACATCCATCAAGTTGAAGTGCAACAAATATCTTAGAACAAGAATAAGCTGAATTGAATAGAAAATAGTAGTAATTGCATTAAAACTCGAGGTACAACAGAGCTCCACACCCTTAATCTATGGTGTGTAGAAACTCCACCGTTGAAAATATATAAGTGATGGTCCAGGCATGGCCGAATGGCCAGCCTCCATAAACGTGATCAAAGGATCAAAAGGTAATCAAAGATGTCTAATACAACAGTAAAATGTCCTATTTATACTAGACTAGTTACTAGGGTTCACAGAAGTAAGTCTAAACGCAGAAATCCACTTCCGGGGCCCACTTTGGTGTGTTCTTGGGCTGAACTTGAGCTTTACACGTGTAGAGGCTTTTTCTGGAGTTAAACGCCAAGTTGTAACGTGTTTTGGTGTTTAACTCTGGTTTGTGACGTGTTTCTGGTGTTTTACTCCAGAATGCAGCATGGAACTGGCGTTGAACGCCACTTTGCATCGTTTAATCTCGAATAAAGTATGGACTATTAATATTGCTGGAAATCTCTGGATGTCTACTTTCCTACGCCATTGAGATCGTGCCATTTGGAGTTCTGCAGCTCCATAAAATCCATTTCGAGTGCAGGGAGGTCAGAATCCAACAACATCAGCAGTCCTTTTTCAGCCTAAATCAGATTTTTGCTCAGGTCCTTTAATTTCAGCCAGAAAATAACTGAAATCATAGAAAAACACACAAACTCATAGTAAAGCCCAAAAATGTGGATTTTGCATAAAAACAAATAAAAACATCCTTAAAAGTAGCTAGATCTTACTAAAAACTATCTAAAAACAATGCCAAAAAGCATATAAATTATCCGCTCATCAGCTACCGTCTGTCCTCTCGGTGAAAATGGTCCTCTACGATTTCCTGCATAGCTAATCAGCTGTCAGTTCTCGATCATGTCAGAATAAGATCCATTGATCCTTTTGCGCACTGTCACTGCTCCCAGCACTCGCGAGTTTGAAGCTCGTCACAGTCATCCCATCCCAGATCCTACTCGAAATACCACAGACAAGGTTATACTTTTTGGATCTCAAGAATGCTGCCAATTGATTCTAGCTTATACCACGAAGATTCTAATCTTGCGAAATGGAAGGCTCTGTTGTCAGGAGAGGCAACCATGCGTCGTGGAGCAGGAGACCAAGAGATGTGCATTCAAGCACGTTTTCAGGTAGAACGGAAGTGGTTGTCAAGCACGCGTTCATAAGTGAGAATGGTGATGAGTGTCACTTGATCATAACATTCATCATGTTGAAGTGCGAATGGATATCTTGGAACAAGAATAAGCTCGAATTGAATAGAAAACAGTAGTAATTGCATTAATTCATGAGGAACAGCAGAGCTCCACACCTTAATCTATGATGTGTAGAAACTCCACCGTTGAAAATACATCGGCCATGCCTCCCAAATAATATGAAACAATCGAAAAAAGGTTCTAAGACCTGATCCCAAGATCAAAGATGAGCAACACATGAAAATACAATAGTAAAAGGTCCTATTTATAATGAACTAGTAACCTAGGGTTTACAAAAATAAGTAAATGATGCAGAAATCTACTTCCGAGGCCCACTTGGTGTGTGCTTGGGTTGAGCATTGAAGCTTTCACGTGCATAGGCTTCTCTTGGAGTTAAACGCCAACTTTGGTGCCAGTTTGGGCATTTAACTCCAGCTTTTATGCCAGTTCTATCGTTTAACGCCAGAAATGGGTCTCTGACCAGCGTTTTGACGCCAATTTGGGCCATCAAATCTCGATCAAAGTATAGACTATTATACATTGTTGGAAAGCCGATGTCTACTTTCCAACGCAATTGAGAGCGCACCAATTGGGCTTCTAAAGCTTCAGAAAATCCATTTCGAGTGCAGGGAGGTCAGAATCCAATAGCATCTGCAATCCTTTTTCAGCCTCTGAATCTGATTTTTGCTCAGGTCCCTCAATTTCAGCCAGAAAATACTTGAAATAAAAAAAAATACACAAACTCATGGTAGAGTCCAAAAATGTGATTTTTGCATAAAAACTAATAATTATATGCTAAAAACTAACTAAATCATACTAAAAACTACCTAAAAATAATGTCAAAAAGCGTATAAATTATCCGCTAATAAGCGGGGCGGAAGTAGGAGGAGTGTCGAGAGATGGGCCTGGATGTCAGCTAGCAGAGGGAACTGGGGGTCTGATATGCTTCCCATTCGGGACATACTGATCAGACATAGGAATCATGGCTTTGGTGTCCCCAACCCTCTAGGAAACTTCAGCTGCAGAGATAAGATCCGAAACCAGTGTGGGAAAAGGTAGATTGCCCGCAATTTGCACGTGTCCCACGGCCTGTCGGATGTGTCTGGGTAAGTTGAGAGGCTGCTCAGTGAGAATGGACCAGATGAGAACAGCCATGTCTGCAATGAAGGTAGATGGTGGGCGAAATTGTGAACAATACTTTTTCACAACTCTCATAATCCCCGGTAATGGCTCCAAAAAACGTGGTAGCTCAATACCATGGCATTACACAACTTCGCACAACTAACCAGCAAGTGCACTGGGTCGTCCAAGTAATAAACCTTACGTGAGTAAGGGTCGATCCCACGGAGATTGTTAGTATTGAAGCAAGCTATGGTCATCTTGTAAATCTTAGTCAGGCAAACTCAAATGATAATGGTGATGAACGAAAATAACATAAAGATAAAGATAGAGATACTTATGTAATTCATTGGTAGGAACTTCAGATAAGCGCATGAAGATGCCTTCCCTTCCGTCTCTCTGCTTTCCTACTGCCTTCATCCAATCCTTCTTCCTCCTTTCCATGGCAAGCTCGTGTAGGGTTTCACTGTTGTCAGCAGCTACCTCCCATCCTCGCAGTGAAAGCTAATGCACACACTCTGTCACAGTGCTGCCAATCACCGGTGTGGTTCCCTCCCCTACCGGAATAGAATCCAGTGATTCTTTTGCGTCTGTCACTAACGCCCGGTAGGTTACAGGTTTGAAGCACGTCACAGTCATTCAGTCATTGAATCCTACTCAGAATACCACAGACAAGGTTAGAGCTTCCGGATTCTCTTGAATGTTGCCATCAATTCTTGCCTATACCACGAAGATTCTGACTTCACGGAATGGCTGGCTCGTTTGTCAGGCGAGCACTCGGTTGTCAGGCGATCAACCATGCATCGTGCAATCAGGAATCCAAGAGATATTCACCAAGCCTCAAATGCTTGTAGAACAAGAGTGGTTGTCAGTCACTTTGTTCATGGGTGAGAATGGTGATGGGCGTCAATCATCACCTTCATCAAGTTGAAGAACAAGTGATATCTTGGATAAAGAACAAGCGGAATTGAATGGAAGAACAATAGTAATTGCATTAATACTCGAGGTACAGCAGAGCTCCACACCTTAATCTATGGTGTGTAGAAGCTCCACCGTTGAAAATACATAAGCATAAGGTCTAGGCATGGCCGAATGGCCAGCCTCCCAATGATCTAAGATCTAAAGTGATCAAAAGATATAAAGATCCAAAGATCCAAAGATTTCTAATACAATAGTCAAAGGTCCTACTTATAGAAAACTAGTAACCTAAGGTGTACAGAAATGAGTAAATGACATAAAAATCCACTTCCGGGCCCACTTGGTGTGTGCTTGGGCTGAGCAGTGAAGCATTTTTCGTGCAGAGACTCTTCTTGGAGTTAAACGCCAGCTTTAGTGCCAGTTTGGGCGTTTAACTCCCATTTGGGTGCCAGTTCCAGCGTTTAACGCTGGGATTTCTTGAGGTGACTTTGAACGCCGGTCTGGGCCATCAAATCTTGGGCAAAGTATGGACTATCATATATTGCTGGAAAGCCCAGGATGTCTACTTTCCAACGCCGTTGAGAGCGCGCCAATTGGGCTTCTGTAGCTCCAGAAAATCCACTTCGAGTGCAGGGAGGTCAGAATCCAACAGCATCTGCAGTCCTTTTTGGTCTTTGAATCAGATTTCTGCTCAGGTCCCTCAATTTCAGCCAGAAAATACCTGAAATCACAGAAAAACACACAAACTCATAGTAAAGTCCAGAAAAGTGAATTTTAACTAAAAACTAATAAAAATATACTAAAAACTAACTATATCATAACAAAAACATACTAAAAACAATGCCAAAAAGTATACAAATTATCCGCTCATCACAACACCAAACTTAAATTGTTGCTTGTCCTCAAGCAACTGAAAATCAAATAAGATAAAAAGAAAAGAATATGCAATGAATTCCAAAAACATCTATGAAGATCAGTATTAATTAGATGAGCGGGGTTTTTAACTTTTTGCCTCTGAACAGTTTTGGCATCCCAATCTATCCCTTGAAATTCAGAATGGTTGGCTTCTTTAGGAACTCAGAGTCCAGATAGTGCTAATGATTCTCTTAGTAAAGTATGATGATTCTTGAACATAGCTATTTATTGAGTCTTGGCTGTGGCCCAAAGCACTCTGTCTTCCAGTATTACCACCGGATACATACATGCCACAGACACATAATTGGGTGAACCTTTTCAGATTGTGACTCAGCTTTGCTAAAGTCCCCAATTAGAGGTGTCCAGGGTTCTTAAGCACACTCTTATTTGCCTTGGATCACAACTCTTATTTCTCTATTATTTTTTTTCTTTTTTTTTCGGTTTTTTTTTTGAAATGCTTTTTCTTGCTTCAAGAATCATTTTATTGATTTTTCAGATCCTCAGTAACATGTCTCCTTTTTCATCATTCTTTCAAGAGCCAACATTCATGAACCACAAATTCAAGATACATATGCACTGTTTAAGCATACATTCAGAGAACAAAAATATTGCCACCACATCAAAATAATTAACTGTTATAAAATTCAAAATTCATGCAATTCTTCCTTTTCAATTAAGCACATTTTTATTCAAGAAAGGTGATGGATTCATAGGACATTCATAACTTTAAGGCATAGACACTAAGACACTAATGATCATAAGACACAAACATGGATAAACATAAGCAAAAAATTCGAAAAACAGAAGAACAAATAACAAGGAAATCAAAGAACGGGTCCACCTTAGTGATGGCGGCTCTTTCTTGCTCTTGAAGATCCTATGGAGTGTTTGAGCTCCTCAATGTCTCTTCCTTGTCTTTGTTGCTCCTCCCTCATGATTCTTTGATCTTCTCTAATTTCATGAAGGATGATGGAGTGTTCTTGATGCTCCACCCTTAGTTGTCCCATGTTGGAACTCAACTCTCCTAGGGAGGTGTGTAGTTGCTCCCAATAGTTTTGTGGAGGAAAATTCATCCCTTGAGGAATTTCAGGGATTTCATGATGAGTGGGATCCCTTGTGTACTCCATCCTTTTCTTGGTGATGGGTTTGTCCTCATCAATGGGGATGTCTCCCTCTATGTCAACTCCAACTGAATAACAGAGGTGACAAATGAGATGAGGAAAGGCTAACCTTGCTAAAGTGGAGGTCTTGTCCGCCACCTTATAGAGTTCTTGGGCTATGACCTCATGAACTTCTATTTCTTCTCCAATCATGATGCTATGGATCATGATGGCCCGGTCTATGGTAACTTCGGACCGGTTGCTAGTGGGAATGATTGAGCGTTGTATGAACTCTAACCATCCTCTAGCTACGGGTTTGAGGTCATGCCTTCTCAATTGGACCGGCTTTCCTCTTGAATCTTGCTTCCATTGTGCGCCCTCTTCACATATGACTGTGAGGACTTGGTCCAACCTTTGATCAAAGTTGACCCTTCTAGTGTAAGGATGTTCATCTCCTTGCATCATAGGCAAGTTGAACGCCACCCTCACACTCTCCGGACTAAAATCCAAGTATTTCCCCCGAACCATAGTAAGGTAGTTCTTTGGATTCGGGTTCACACTTTGGTCATGGTTCTTGGTGATCCATGCATTGGCATAGAACTCTTGAACCATCAAGATTCCGACTTGTTGAATGGGGTTGGTAAGAACTTCCCAACCTCTTCTTCGGATCTCATGGCGGATCTCCGGATATTCACCCTTTTTGAGTGAAAAAGGGACCTCGGGGATCACCTTCTTCAAGGCCACAACTTCATAGAAGTGGACTTGATGCACCCTTGAGAGGAATCTATCCATCTCCCATGACTCGGAGGTGGAAGCTTTTGCTTTCCCTTTCCTCTTCTTAGAGGTTTCTCCGGCCTTGGATGCCATAATGGTTATGGAAAAACGAAAAAGCAACGCTTTTACCACACCAAACTTAAAATGTTTGCTCGTCCTCGAGCAAAAGAAGAAAGAAGAGAGTAGAAGAAGAAGAAATGAGGAAGAGGGGGATTGCGGTGTATTCGGCCAAAGAGGGAGAGAAGTGGTGTTTAGGTTGTGTGAAAATGAAGGGTTGAAGAGGGGATATATAGGAGAGAGGGGATGAATGGTTCGGCCATTATGGGTGGGTTTGGGAGGGAAAGTGGTTTGAATTTGAAGGGTGAGGTTGGTGGGGATTTATGAAGGATGGATGTGAGTGGTGAAGAGAAGGATAGGATTTGATAGGTGAGGGGTTTTTGGGGAAGAGGTGTTGAGGTGATTGGTGAATGGGGGAAGAAGAGAGAGAGTGATGGTAGGGTCCTGTGGGGTCCACAGATCCTGTAGTGTCAAGGAAAAGGCATCCCTGCACCAAATGACATCAAAATCCACGTTTTGAGCCATTTCTGGCGTTAAACGCCGGGCTGATGCCCATTCCTGGCGTTTAACGCCAGGTTCTTGCCCTTTACTGGCGTTTAACGCCAGTCTGGTGCCCCTTTCTGGCGTTAAACGCCCAGAAGGGTGCCAGACTGGGCGTTAAACGCCAAACTGCTAGGCTTACTGGCGTTTGAACGCCAGCAGCATCTTCCTCCAGGGTGTGCTGTTTTTCTTCCTGTTTTTCATTTTGTTTTTGTTTTTTTCATTGTTTTTATGACTTCTTATGATCATCAACCTACAAAAAAGATAAAATAACAAAAGAAAATAATTAAGTATAAAACATTGGGTTGCCTCCCAACAAGCGCTTCTTTAATGTCATTAGCTTGACAGAGGACTCTCATGGAGCCTCAGAAATGCTCAGAACCGTGTTGGACCTTCCCAACACCAAATTTAGAGTTTGAATGTGGGGGTTCAACACCAAACTTAGAGTTTGGTTGTGGCCTCCCAACACCAAACTTAGAGTTTGACTGTGGGGGCTCAGTTTGGCTCTGTTTTGAGAGAAGCTCTTCATGCTTCCTCTCCATGAAGACAGAGGGATATCCTTGGGCCTTAAACACCAAGGATTCTTCATCCACTTGAATGATCAACTCTCCTCTATCAACATCAATCACAGCCTTTGCTGTGGCTAGGAAGGGTCTGCCAAGGATGATGGATTCATCCATGCATTTCCCAGTCTCTAGGACTATGAAATCAGTAGGGATGTAATGGTCTTCAACCTTAACCAGAACATCCTCTACAAGTCCATAGGCTTGTTTTCTTGAGTTGTCTGCCATCTCTAGTGAGATTTTTGCAGCTTGTACCTCAAAGATCCCTAATTTCTCCATTACAAAGAGGGGCATGAGGTTTACACTTGATCCTAAGTCACACAAGGCCTTCTTGAAGGTCATGGTACCTATGGTACAAGGTATAGAAAACTTCCCAGGATCCTGCCTCTTTTGAGGCAGTTTCTGCTTAGACAAGTCATCCAGTTCTTTGGTGAGCAAAGGGGGTTCATCCTCCCAAGTCTCATTTCCAAATAACTTGTCATTTAGCTTCATGATTGCTCCAAGGTATTTAGCAACTTGCTCCTCAGTGACATACTCATCCTCTTCAGAGGAAGAATACTCATCAGAGCTCATGAATGGCAGAAGTAAGTCCAATGGAATCTCTATGGTCTCATCTTGAGCCTCAGATTCCCATGGTTCCTCATTGAGGAACTCATTGGAGGTCAGTGGGCGTCCAGTGAGGCCTTCCTCAGTGGCGTTCACTGCCTCTCCTTCCTCCCAGAATTCGGCCATGTTGATGGCCTTGCACTCTCCTTTTGGATTTTCTTCAGTATTGCTTGGGAGAATGCTTGGAGGAAGTTCAGTAATTTTCTTGCTCAGCTGACCCACTTGTCCTTCCAAGTTCCTAATGGAAGATCTAGTTTCAGTCATGAAACTTTGAGTGGTTTTGATTAGATCAGAGACCATGGTTGCCAAGTCAGAATTATTCTGCTTAGAACTCTCTGTCTGTTGCTGAGAAGATGATGGAAAAGGCTTGCTATTGCCAAACCTATTTCTTCCACCATTATTGTTATTGAAACCTTGTTGAGGTCTATGTTGATCCTTCCATGAAAGATTTGGATGATTCCTCCATGAAGGATTGTAGGTGTTTCCATAGGATTCTCCCACGTAATTCACCTCTTCCATTGAAAGGTTCTCAGGATCATAAGCTTCTTCCTCAGATGAAGCTTCCTTAGTACTGCTTGGTGCATTTTGCATTCCAGATAGACTTTGAGAAATCATAATGACTTGTTGGGTCAATATTTTGTTCTGAGCCAATATGGCATTCAGAGTGTCAATCTCAAGAACTCCTTTCTTCTGACTAGTCCCATTGTTCACAAGATTTCTTTCAGAAGTGTACATGAATTGGTTATTTGCAACCATTTCAATCAGTTCTTGAGCCTCAGTAGGCGTCTTCTTCAGATGAAGAGATCCTCCAGAAGAGCTATCCAAGGACATCTTGGACAGTTCAGAGAGACCATCATAGAAAATACCTATGATGCTCCATTCAGAAAGCATATCAGTGGGACACTTTCTGATCAATTGTTTGTATCTTTCCCAAGCTTCATAGAGGGATTCTCCTTCCTTCTGTCTGAAGGTTTGGACTTCCACTCTAAGCTTACTCAATTTTTGAGGTGGAAAGAACTTTGCCAAGAAGGCATTGACTAGCTTTTCCCAAGAGTCCAGGCTTTCTTTAGGTTGAGAGTCCAACCATGTTCTAGCCCTGTCTCTTACAGCAAAAGGGAATAGCATCAGTCTATAGACCTCAGGGTCTACCCCATTAGTCTTGACTGTGTCACAGATTTGCAAGAATTCAGCTAAAAACTGATGAGGATCTTCCAATGGAAGTCCATGGAACTTGCAATTCTGTTGCATTAGAGAAACTAATTGAGGCTTAAGCTCAAAGTTGTTTGCTCCAATGGCAGGGATAGAGATGCTTCTCCCATAGAAGTCGGGAGTAGGTGCAGTAAAGTCACCCAGCACCTTCCTTGCATTGTTGGCATTGTTGTTGTTTTCGGCTGCCATTTGTTCTTCTTCCTTGAAGAATTCGTCCAGGTGCTCTAAAGAGAGTTGTGCTTTGGCTTCTTTTAGCTTTCTCTTCAAGGTCCTTTCAGGTTCAGGATCAGCCTCAACAAGAATGCCTTTGTCTTTGCTCCTGCTCATAAGAAAGAGAAGGGAACAAGAAGATGTGGAATCCTCTATGTCACAGTACAGAGATTCCTTTAGATGTCAGAGGAAAAGAAGAGTAGAAGACAGAAGTGGAAAATTCGAATTTATCAGAGAGAATGGAGTTCGAATTTTGCATTAAAGGATAGTGTTAGTCCATAAATAGAAGGATGTGTGAAGGAGGGAAGTCATTTTCGAAAATTAAGTGAAAAATTTTGAAAACATTTTTGAAAAACATTACTTAATTTTCGAAAATGAAAATGGAAAAGAGATCAAGTGATTTTTGAAAAAGATTTTGAAATTAGAAATCAAAAAGATTTGATTGAAAACTTAATTTGAAAAAAAAATGTGATTAAAAAGATATGATTTGAAAACAATTTTAAAAGATATGATTTGAAAACATTTTGAAAAGATATGATTTTAAAATTAATGACTTGCCTAACAAGAAAAGATATGATTCAAACATAAAACCTTTCTCAACAGAAAAGGCAACATACTTGAAATGTTGAATCAAATCATTAATTGATAGTAAGTTTCTTTGAAAGAGGAAAGAAGTTAATTTTGAAAAAGATTTGAATGAAAAATTGATTTGAAAAAGATTTGATTTTGAAAAGATTTTGAAAACTTAAAAAAATCTGATTTGGAAACAAAATCTTCCTCCCCTAGCCATCCTGGCGTTAAACGCCCAGAATGGTATCCATTCTGGCGTTTAACGCCCAAAATGCTACCCTTTTGGGCGTTAAACGCCCAACCAGGTACCCTGGCTGGCGTTTAAACGCCAGTCTGTCCTTCTTCACTGGGCGTTTTGAACGCCCAGCTTTTTCTGTGCAATTCCTTTGCTGTGTGTTCTGAATCTTCAATTCTCTGTATAATTGACTTGAAAAGACACAAATTAAAAATATTTTTGGATTTTTAATAATAAGGAAAAATCAAAATGCAACAAGAATCAAATAACAATGCATGCAAGACACCAAACTTAGCAGTTTGTATGCTACTGACACTAATAGGATGAAAATGCAAATGAGACACACTAGACATTCAAGTCAATAGAATTCAAAGATCAGAGCAAGTAAATCATCAAGAACATCTTGAAGATCACCAAGATATATGAATGCATGCAATTGACACCAAACTTATGATGAGACTCTAGACTCAAACAAGAAATATTTTTGGATTTTATGATTTTTAAAATTTTTTTTGTGTTTTTCGAAAATAAAATGGAAAAAGATATCAAAATTCTCAATGAGAATTCCAGGAATCAGTGCAATGCTAGTCTAAGACTCCGGTCCAGGAATTAGACATGGCTTCACAGCCAGCCAAGCTTTCAAAGAAAGCTTCGGTCCAAAACACTAGACATGGCCAGAGGCCAGCCAAGCCTTAGCAGATTACTGCTCCAAGAGCAAGATTGATAGAAATCAACAAGCTCCTGTGGTGATAAGTTGAAACCTCGGTCCAATGAGATTAGACATGGCTTTTCAGCCAGCCAGATTTCAACAAATCATCATGAAACTCTAGAACTCATCTTCAAGAATTTCGAAAAAAAAAAAGTACCTAATCTAAGCAACAAGATGAACCGTCAGTTGTCCAGCCTAAACAATCCCGGGCAATAACACCAAAACTTGATGTTGTTGCCGGATCTTGGCACTGATGTTACCAAAGCTTGCTCAAAACTTGAACAATCCCCTGCAACGGCGCCAAAAACTTGGTGGGCGAAATTGTGAACAATACTTTTTCACAACTCTCATAATCCCCGGTAATGGCTCCAAAAACGTGGTAGCTCAATACCATGGCATTACACAACTTCGCACAACTAACCAGCAAGTGCACTGGGTCGTCCAAGTAATAAACCTTACGTGAGTAAGGGTCGATCCCACGGAGATTGTTAGTATTGAAGCAAGCTATGGTCATCTTGTAAATCTTAGTCAGGCAAACTCAAATGATAATGGTGATGAACGAAAATAACATAAAGATAAAGATAGAGATACTTATGTAATTCATTGGTAGGAACTTCAGATAAGCGCATGAAGATGCCTTCCCTTCCGTCTCTCTGCTTTCCTACTGCCTTCATCCAATCCTTCTTCCTCCTTTCCATGGTAAGCTCGTGTAGGGTTTCACTGTTGTCAGCAGCTACCTCCCATCCTCACAGTGAAAGCTAATGCACACACTCTGTCACAGTGCTGCCAATCACCGGTGTGGTTCCCTCCCCTACCGGAATAGAATCCAGTGATTCTTTTGCGTCTGTCACTAACGCCCGGTAGGTTACAGGTTTGAAGCACGTCACAGTCATTCAGTCATTGAATCCTACTCAGAATACCACAGACAAGGTTAGACCTTCCGGATTCTCTTGAATGCTGCCATCAATTCTTGCCTATACCACGAAGATTCTGACTTCACGGAATGGCTGGCTCGTTTGTCAGGCGAGCACTCGGTTGTCAGGCGATCAACCATGCATCGTGCAATCAGGAATCCAAGAGATATTCACCAAGCCTCAAATGCTTGTAGAACAAGAGTGGTTGTCAGTCACTTTGTTCATGGGTGAGAATGGTGATGGGCGTCAATCATCACCTTCATCAAGTTGAAGAACAAGTGATATCTTGGATAAAGAACAAGCGGAATTGAATGGAAGAACAATAGTAATTGCATTAATACTCGAGGTACAGCAGAGCTCCACACCTTAATCTATGGTGTGTAGAAGCTCCACCGTTGAAATACATAAGCATAAGGTCTAGGCATGGCCGAATGGCCAGCCTCCCAATGATCTAAGATCTAAAGTGATCAAAAGATATAAAGATCCAAAGATCCAAAGATTTCTAATACAATAGTCAAAGGTCCTACTTATAGAAAACTAGTAACCTAAGGTGTACAGAAATGAGTAAATGACATAAAAATCCACTTCCGGGCCCACTTGGTGTGTGCTTGGGCTGAGCAGTGAAGCATTTTTCGTGCAGAGACTCTTCTTGGAGTTAAACGCCAGCCTTAGTGCCAGTTTGGGCGTTTAACTCCCATTTGGGTGCCAGTTCCAGCGTTTAACGCTGGGATTTCTTGAGGTGACTTTGAACGCCGGTTTGGGCCATCAAATCTTGGGCAAAGTATGGACTATCATATATTGCTGGAAAGCCCAGGATGTCTACTTTCCAACGCCGTTGCGAGCGCGCCAATTGGGCTTCTGTAGCTCCAGAAAATCCACTTCGAGTGCAGGGAGGTCAGAATCCAACAGCATCTGCAGTCCTTTTTGGTCTCTGAATCAGATTTCTGCTCAGGTCCCTCAATTTCAGCCAGAAAAATACCTGAAATCACAGAAAAACACACAAACTCATAGTAAAGTCCAGAAAAGTGAATTTTAACTAAAAACTAATAAAAATATACTAAAACTAACTATATCATAACAAAAACATACTAAAACAATGCCAAAAAGTATACAAATTATCCGCTCATCAGTAGACTCGTGAGTGCTCGGAAAGACATAGTGGGACATAATCTGTGCCCACACGCGAGCCTCCAAGGTAAGTGCTGGAGCTGCAATGCTCTTAGGACGAGTCTGATGTTGCCCATAGATCCAAGTGCTGCCGGGCTGTGTGGTGCGCGAAATTGTGAACAATACTTTTCACAACTCTCATAATCCCCGGTCATGAACCCCAAAAACTTGGTAGCTCAGTACCATGGCATTACACAACTTCGCACAACTAACCAGCAAGTGCACTGGGTCGTCCAAGTAATAAACCTTACGCGAGTAAGGGTCGATCCCACGGAGATTGTTAGTATGAAGCAAGCTATGGTCATCTTGTAAATCTTAGTCAGGCAAACTCAAATGGATATGGTGATGAACAAAATAAACATAAAGATAAAGATAGAGGTACTTATGTAATTCATTGGTAGGAACTTCAGATAAGCGCATGAAGATGCCTTCCCTTCCGTCTCTCTGCTTTCCTACTGTCTTCATCCAATCCTTCTTACTCCTTTCCATGGCAAGCTTATGTAGGGTTTCACCGTTGTCAATGGCTACCTCCCATCCTCTCAGTGAAAACGTTGCCTATGCTCTGTCACAGCATGGGGTAATCAGCTGTCGGTTCTCGTCAGGCCAGAATAGAATCCATCGATTCTTTTGCGTCTGTCACTAACGCCCCGCCTGCTAGGAGTTTGAAGCACGTCACAGCCATTCAATCCTTGAATCCTACTCAGAATACCACAGACAAGGTCAGACCTTCCGGATTCTCTTGAATGCCGCCATCAGTTCTAGCCTATACCACGAAGACTCTGATCTCACGGAATGGTTGGCTCGTTGTCAGACGAGTACTCGGTTGTCAGGCGATCAACCATGCATCGTGCAATCAGGAATCCAAGAGATATTCACCCAATCGAAGGTAGAACGGAGGTGGTTGTCAGTCACACGTTCATAGGTGAGAATGATGATGAGTGTCACGGATCATCACATTCATCAAGTTGAAGAACAAGTGATATCTTAGAACAAGAACAAGCGGAATTGAATGGAAGAACAATAGTAATTGCATTAATACTCGAGGTACAGCAGAGCTCCACACCTTAATCTATGGTGTGTAGAAACTCCACCGTTGAAAATACATAAGAACAAGGTCTAGGCATGGCCGAATGGCCAGCCTCCAATGATCTAAGATAGCATAAAAATGAATATAGCTACCAAGTCTCCTAATACAATAGTAAAAGGTCCTACTTATAGAGAACTAGTAGCCTAAGGTTTACAGAAATGAGTAAATGACATAAAAATCCACTTCCGGGCCCACTTGGTGTGTGCTTGGGCTGAGCAATGAAGCATTTTCGTGTAGAGACTCTTCTTGGAGTTAAACGCCAGCTTTAGTGCCAGTTTGGGCGTTTAACTCCCATTTGGGTGCCAGTTCCAGCGTTTAACGCTGGATTTCTGAGGGTGACTTTGAACGCCGGTTTGGGCCATCAAATCTTGGGCAAAGTATGGACTATCATATATTGCTGGAAAGCCCAGGATGTCTACTTTCCAACGCCGTTGAGAACGCGCCAATTGGGCTTCTGTAGCTCCAGAAAAGCCACTTCGAGTGTAGGGAGGTCAGAATCCAACAGCATCTGCAGTCCTTTTTGGTATCTGAATCAGATTTTTGCTCAGGTCCCTCAATTTCAGCCAGAAAATACCTGAAATCACAGAAAAACACACAAACTCATAGTAAAGTCCAGAAAAGTGAATTTTAACTAAAAACTAATAAAAATATACTAAAACTAACTATATCATACCAAAAACATACTAAAAACAATGCCAAAAAGCGTACAAATTATCCGCTCATCACAACACCAAACTTAAATTGTTGCTTGTCCTCAAGCAACTGAAAATCAAATAAGATAAAAGGAAGAGAATATGCAATGAATTCCAAAAATATCTATGAAGATCAGTATTAATTAGATGAGCGGGGCTTTTAGCTTTTGCCTCTGAATAGTTTTGGCATCTCACTCGATCCTTTGAAATTCAGAATGATTGGCTTCTTTAGGAACTCAGAATCCAGATAGTGTTATTGATTCTCCTAGTAGAGTATGATGATTCTTGAACATAGCTATTTATTGAGTCTTGGCTGTGGCCCAAAGCACTCTGTCTTCCAGTATTACCACCGGATACATACATGCCACAGACACATAATTGGGTGAACCTTTTCAGATTGTGACTCAGCTTTGCTAGAGTCCCCAACTAGAGGTGTCCAGGGTTCTTAAGCACACTCTTATTGCCTTGGATCACAACTTTATTTCCTTCTTTTCTTTCTTTTCTCTTTCTTTTTCTCTTTTTTTTCTTTTTTTCTTTCTCTCTCTTTTTTTCTTTTTTTTTTTCATTGCTTTTTCTTGCTTCAAGAATCATTTTAATGATTTTTCAGATCCTCAGTAACATGTCTCCTTTTCATCATTCTTTCAAGAGCCAACATTCA
>NC_092037.1:80741063-80840684 GCF_003086295.3 Arachis hypogaea
ATGAACTCTACTTCTCTCCAATCATGATGCTATGAATCATGATGGCCGATCCACAGTACTTCGGATCGGTTGCTAGTGGAATGATGGAGCGTTGAATGACTCTAACATCCTCTAGCCAAGGCTTGAGGTCCGTCTTCTCAGTTGAACTGGCTTGCCTTTGGAGTCTCTTTTCATTGAGCTCCTTCCACATATGTCCATAAGGACTTGGTCTACTTTGATTAAAGTTGACCCTTCTAGTGTGGGGCGTTCATCTCCTTGCATCATGGCAAGTGTAATGCACCTCACATTTTCCGGACTAAATCTAAGTATTTCCCGAACTATTGTGAGATATTCTTTGGACTCGGGTTCATACTTTGATCATGGTTCCTAGTAATCCATGCATTGGCATAGAACTCTTGAACCATTAAGATTCCAACTTGTTGCATGGGGTTGGTTAGGACTTCCCAACCTCTTCTTCGGATTTCATGTCGGATCTCCAGATCTCATTTTCTTGAGCTTGAAAGGGACTCAGGGATCACCTTCTTCTTTGCCACAACATCATAGAAGTGGTCTTGATGGCTTTTGGAGATGAATCTTTCCATCTCCATGACTCGGAGGTGGAAGCTTTTGTCTTCCCTTTTCCTTTTCTAGAGGATTCTCCGGCCTTAGGTGCCATTGATAGTAATGGAAAAACAAAAAGCTCATGCTTTTACCACACCAAACTTAAAATATTGCTCGCCTTCGAGCAAGAGAAGAAAGAAGAGAAGAAGAAGAAAAAGAAATATGGAGGAGAGTGAGGGAAGGTGTTTTGGCCAAGGTGTAGAAGAGGGGGTTGTGTTGTGTGAAAATAAAGTAGAATGGAGGGGTATATATAGGGAGGGGAGTGGGTGTAGCTTCGGTCATTTAGGGTGGGTTTGGGTGGGAAAGTTTTTTGAATTTTGAAGGTGGTTGGGGTTTATGGGGAAGAGTGGATGGATGTGAGTGGTGAAGGGGGTAATTGGGAGAGAGATTGAAGTTGTTGGGAAGTGTGTTTTGGGGAAGAGTGTTATAGGATTAGAGGTAAGGTGGGAATATGTTAGGTGGGGATCCTGTGGGGTCAACAGATCCTGAGGTGTCAAGGATTTACATTCCTGCACCAATTAGGCATGTAAAATGCCTTTGCACACCATTCTGGCGTTAAAACGCCGAGGTGATGCACGTTCTGGGCGTTCAACGCCCATGTGTAGCATGTTTCTGGCGTTGAACGCCAGTTCCATGCTTGTTACTGGCGTTCAGCACCAGCTTTCCTCAAGGCACATTCCTGGCGTTCAAACGCCAGAATGTTGCTTGTTTCTGGCGTTCAGCGCCAGATTCATGCTCTGTTCTGGAGTTGAACGCCAGCCAAATGCTCCCTACTGGCGTTGAACGCCAGTATGTCCTTCCTCCAGGGTGTGATTTTTCTTCTGTTGTTTTGATTCTGTTTTTAATTTTTATATTTTTTTCGTGACTCCACATGATCATGTACCTAATAAAACACAAAATAACAATAAAATAAAATAAAAATTAGATAAATAAAAATTGGGTTGCCTCCAACAAGCGCTCTTTTAATGTCATTAGCTTGACAGTGGCTCTCATGGAGCCACAAAGGTGATCAGGTCAATGTTGTAAAACTCCCAACAACAACTTAGAGTTTGGATATCGGTCTTAACACCAAACTTAGTGTTTGGTTGTGGCTCCCAACACCAAACTTAGAGTTTGACTGTGGGGGCTCTGTTTGACTCTGTACTGAGAGAAGCTCTTCATGCTTACTCTCTTTGTCACAGAGGGATGGCCATGTGCCTTAAACACAAGGTAGTCCCATTCAATTGAAGGACTAATTCACCTCTGTTGACATCAATCACAGCTCCTGCTGTGGCTAGGAAAGGTCTTCCAAGGATGATGCACGCATCCTCTTCCTTCCTAGTGTCTAAGATTATGAAATCAGCAGGGATGTAAAGGCCTTCAACCTTTACTAACACGTCCTCTACTAATCCATAAGCTTGTCTTAATGACTTGTCTGCCAACTGTAATGAGAACAAGGCAGGTTGTACCTCAATGATCCTCAGCTTCTCCATTACAGAGAGTGGCATAAGATTTATCCCTGACCCCAGATCACATAGAGCTTTTTTAAAGGTCATGGTGCCTATGGTACAAGGTCTTAAGAACTTGCCAGGATCTTGTCTCTTTTGAGGTAAAATTTGCTGAATCCAGGTGTCTAGTTCACTAATGAGCAAGGGAGGTTCACTTTCCCAAGTCTCATTACCAAACAACATGGCATTCAGCTTCATGATAGCTCCTAGATATTGAGCAACTTGCTCTCCAGTTACATCTTCATCCTCTTTGAGGAAGAATAGTCTTCAGTGTTCATGAATGGCAGAAGAAGATTTAATGGAATCTCTATGGTCTCTATATGAGCCTCAGATTCCTTTGGATCCTTAATAGGAAACTCCTTCTTGCTTGAGAGACGTCCCAGGAGGTCTTCTCACTAGGATTTTCGTCCTTCTCCTCCCTTGTGCATTCGACCATATTGATCACATCAATGCCTTGCATTCTCCTTTTGGATTCTCTCTGTGTTGCTTGGGAGAATACTGAGAGGAGTTTCAATGACTTTCTTACTCAGCTGGCCACTTGTGCTCCAGATTCTGATGGAGGATCTTGTTTCACTCATGAAACTTAAAGTGGCTTTTGACAGATCAGAGACTAAGTTTGCTAAATTAGAGGGGCTCTGTTCAGAATTTTCTGTCTGTCGCTGAGAAGATGATGGAAAAGGCTTGTTATTACTGAGCCTATTTCTTCCACCATTATTAAAGTCTTGTTGAGGCTTTTGTTGATCCTTCCATGAGAAATTTGGATGATTTCTCCATGATGAATTATAGGTGTTTCCATAAGGTTCACCCATGTAATTTACCTCTGCTATTGCAGGGTTCTCAGGATCATAAGCTTCTTCAGAAGCTGCCTCTTTAGTACTGTTGGATGCATTTTGCCATCCATTCAGACTTTGAGAGATCATGTTGACCTGCTGAGTCAACAATTTGTTCTGAGCCAATATGGCATTCAGAGCATCAATTTCAAGAACTCCTTCCTTTGAGGCGTCCCATTATTCACGGAATTCCTCTCAGAAATGTACATGAATTGGTTATTTGCAACCATGTCAATAAGCTCTTGAGCTTGTGCAGGTGTTTTCTTTAGGTGAATGGATCCACCTGCAGAATGGTCCAATGACATTTTTGAAAATTCAGATAGACCATAGTAGAATATATCTAATATGGTCCATTCTAAAAACATGTCAGATGGACATCTTTTGGTCAGCTGCTTGTATCTTTCCCAAGCTTCATAGAGGGATTCACCATCTTTTTGCTTGAAGGTCTGAATATCCACTCTAAGCTTGCTCAGCTTTTGAGGAGGAAAGAATTTATCCAAGAAGGCCGTGACCAGCTTTTCCCAGGAGTCCAGGCTATCCTTAGGTTATGAATCCAACCATATTCTAGCTCTGTCTCTTACAGCAAAAGGGAAAAGCATGAGCCTGTAGACTTCAGGATCTACTCTATTTGTCTTAACAGTCTCACAAATCTGCAAGAACTCAGTTAAGAACTGATAAGGATCTTCAGATGGAAGTCCATGAAACTTGCAGTTTTGTTGCATTAAAGCAACTAGCTGAGGTTTCAGCTCAAAGTTGTTTGATCCAATAATAGGAATAGAGATGCTTCTTCCATCAAACTTGGACGTGGGTTTAGTAAAGTCACCAAGCATCCTCCTTGCATTATTATTATTTTCGGCTGCCATCTCCTTCTCTTGTTCGAATCTTTCTGAAAGGTTACCTTTAGATTGTTGTAATTTAGCTTCTCTTAGTTTCCTTTTCAGAGTCCTTTCAGGTTCAGGATCTATTTCAACAAGAGTGCCTTTTTCCTTGTTCCTGCTCATATGAAAGAGAAGAAAACAAGAAAAGAAGAGGAATCCTCTATGTCACAATACAGAGATTCCTTTATGTTAGTAGAAGAAGAAGAGAATAGAAGAAGGAAAAGTGAAGAATCCAAACACAAGGGATAGATTGGGCTTGGATTTTTGGGTGAAGGGAGGTGAAGAGTAGTGTTAGTAAAAAAAAATAATTAAATAGAATAAGAGAAGAGGTAGAGAATTTCGAAAATAATTTTGAAAAAGTAGTTAATGATTTTCAAAAATTAAAGATAAGATATAATTAAAATTAAAATTTAAAATAATTGAAAAGAATTTTGAAAAAGAGATGAGATATTTTCGAAAATTAGAGAGGGAAAAGTAGTTAGGTGGTTTTGAAAAAGATAAGAAACAAACAAAAAGTCAAATAGTTAGTTGAAAAAGATATTAAAATCAAATTTGAAAAGATAAGAAGATAGGAAGATAAGATAAGATATTTTAAAATCAAATTTTTGAAAAAGATAAAATTTTAAAAAAGATATGATAAAAAGATAAGATAATCAGATATGGTAAAAAGAAAAAAAATATTTTAATTTTTAAATTTAAATTTACTTACTTCACTAACAAGAAACTACAAGATAAGATTCTAGAACTTAAAGATTGAACCTTTCTTAACAAGAAAGTAACAAACTTCAAATTTTTGAATCAATCACATTAATTATTAGTGAGTTTTTGAAAATTTGATATAAAGATAAGAAAAAGATTTTGAAAATATTTTGAAAGAGATTTTTAAAATTTTCGAAAAAAAGAAAAAAATTGGAAAAAGATATGATTTTTGAAAAAGATTTTGAAAAGATAAGATTTTTAAAATTGAAAATTTGACTTGACTTGTGAGAAACAACTAATTTTGAAAGTTTTTGACTAAGTCAACTCAAATTTTCGAAATTTTGAGAGAAAAAAGGAAAAGATATTTTTTTATTTTTGAATTTTTAATGATGAGAGGGAAAAATACAAAAATGACCCAAAACATAAAAATTTTGGATCAAAACACATGATGCATGCAAGAACACTATGAATGTCAAGATGAACACCAAGAACACTTTGAAGATCATGTGAACATCAAGAACATATTTTTGAAAAATTTTTGATGCAAAGAAAACATGCAAGACACCAAACTTAGAAATCTTTAATGCATGGACTCTAACAAACGAAAAATGCATATGAAAAACAACAAACAACACAAAACAAGAAAACATCAAGATCAAACAAGAGGACTTACCAAGAACATCTTGAAGATCATGAAGAACATTATGAATGCATGAATTTTCAAAAAATGCAGAATAAATTTTAAAAAGCATGCAATTGACACCAAACTTAAAAGTTGACTCAAGACTCAAACAAGAAACACAAAATATTTTTGGTTTTTATGATTTTATGATTTTTTTGTATTTTTATTATTATTTTCGAAAATATTTTTGGAAAAAACGAAAAAGAAAAGAAAAATTTTGAAAAAGATTTTTGAAAAGTTTTTGAAAAGAAAGTTACCTAATATGAGCAACAAGATGAACTGTCAGTTGTCCAAACTCAAACAATCCCCGGAAATGGCGCCAAAAACTTGGTGGACGAAATTGTGATTCATCAATGTTGTATTCTTTGTTGTTGTATGGAATAATTATAATGGCTCTTTGCTATGTGTGGACACAACTCCGTTCAACTTAACCAGCAAGTGTACTGGGTCATCCAAGTAATACCTTACGTGAGTAAGGGTCGATCCCACAGAGATTGTTGGTATGAAGCAAGCTATAGTCATCTTGTAAATCCCGGTCAGGTAGAGTCAAATGTAATTGGATTAGATACTTAAAAGATAAATAAAATAAAGGGATAGAAATACTTATGTAAATTAATAGTGGGAATTTCAGATAAGCATATGGAGATACTGTGCCCTTTCTTTTTCTACTTTCCTACTTTTTCCTTCAATCCTTCTTACTCCTTTCCATGACAAGCTGTATGTAGGGCATCACCGTTGTCAATGGCTACATCCCATCCTCTCAGTGAAAAAGGTCCAAATGCTCTGTCACAGCACGGCTAATCATCTGTCGGTTCTCAATCAGGTTGGAATAGAATCCCTTGATTCTTTTGCGTCTGTCACTAACGCCTAGCCTTCAGGAGTTCGAAGCTTGTCACAGTCATTCAATCATGGAATCCTACTCGGAATACCACAGACAAGATTAGACTTTCCGGATTCCCATGAATTCCGCCATCAATTCTAGCTTATACCACGAAGATTCTGATTAAGGAATCCAAGAGATATGCGCCCGGCCTAAGGTAGAACGGAAGTGGTCGTCAATCACGCGCGTTCATAGGTGAGAATGATGATGAGTGTCACGGATCATCAAATTCATCAAGTTGAAGTGCAACGAATATCTTAGAATAGGAATAAAGAGAATTGAATAGAAAATAGTAGTAATTGTATTGAAGCTTGAGGTACAGCAGAGCTCCACACCCTTAATCTATGGTGTGTAGAAACTCCACAGTTAAAAATACATATGTGAAAGGTTCAGGCATGGCCGAATGGCCAGCCCCCATGATCTGAGACTAATCATCCCAAGATGTCTAATACACTAGTAAAAAGTTCTATTTATAATAAACTAGCTACTAGGGTTTACAGAAGTAAGTAATTGATGCATAAATCCACTTCTAGGGCCCACTTTGTGTATGTTTGGGCTGAGCTTGAGCTATCCACGAGCTGAGGCTTTTATTGGAGTTGAACGCCAAGTTGTAACGTGTTTTGGGCGTTCAACTCCGGGTCGTGACGTGTTTCTGGCGTTTTACTCCAGACAACAATATGGAACTGGCGTTGAGCGCCAGTTTACGTCGTCAATTCCCGAATAAAGTATGGACTATTATATATTGCTGGAAAGCTCTAGATGTCTATTTCCAACTCCATTAAGAGCGCGCCATTCGGAGTTCTGTAGCTCAAGAAAATCCATTTAGAGTGCAGGGAGGTCAGATTCCAACAGCATCAGAAGTCCTTTGTCAGCCTCCTATCAGAGTTTTGCTCAAGTCCCTCAATTTCTGCCAGAAATTACCTAAAATCACAAAAAAACACACAAACTCATAGTAAAGTCCAGAAATGTGAATTTAACATAAAAACTAATGAAAACATCCCTAAAAGTACCTTGAACTAACTAAAAACTACCTAAAAATAATGCCAAAAAGCATATAAATTATACGCTCATCACTTAGCAAACATAGTCTCTGATCTGTCTAAGGCCACTTTAAGTTTCATGAGTGAAACAAGGTCCTCCATTAGAAATTTGGAGGCACAAGTGGGCTAGCTGAGTAAGTGATGAGCTGATAATTTATACGCTTTTTGGCATTATTTTTAGGTAGTTTTTAGTAAGTTTGAGCTACTTTTAGGGATGTTTTCATTAGTTTTTATGTTAAATTCACATTTCTGGACTTTACTATGAGTTTGTGTGTTTTTTCTATGATTTCAGGAAAATTCTGGCTGAAATTGAGGGACTTGAGCAAAACTCTGAAAAAGGCTGACAAAAGGACTGCTGATGCTGTTGGAATCTGACCTCCCTGCACTCGAAATGGATTTTCTGGAGCTACAGAACTCCAATTGGCACCCTCTCAACGGTGTTGGAAAGTAGACATCCAGAGCTTTCCAGCAATATATAATAGTCCATGCTTTATTCGGAAATTGACGACGTAACATGGCGTTGAACGCCAAGTACATGTTGCTGTCTGGAGTTAAACGCCAGAAAAACGTCATGATCCGGAGTTGAACGCCCAAAACACGTCATAACTTGGAGTTCAACTCCAAGAAAAGCCTCAGCTCGTGAATAGATCAAGCTCAGCCCAAGCATACACCAAGTGGGCCCCGGAAGTGGATTTATGCATCAATTACTTACTCATGTAAACCCTAGTAGCTAGTCTAGTATAAATAGGATAAGTTACTATTGTATTAGACATCTTTTGACAGTTTAATCTCTTGACTGTTTAGCTTTTGATTATTCGGTCTCTTGATCACTCAAGGGGGCTGGCCATTCAGCCATGCCTGAACCTTTTACTTATGTATTTTCAACAGTGGAGTTTCTGCACACCATAGATTAAGGGTGTGGAGCTCTGCTGTACCTCAAGTTTCAATATAATCACTATTACTTTTTATTCAATTCTCTTTTATTCTTATTCCAAGATATACGTTGCACAACACTTTGATGAATGTGATGATCCGTGACACTCATCATCATTCTCACTTATGAACGCACGTGACTGACAACCACTTCCGTTCTACCTTAGGCCGGGCGCATATCTCTTAGATTCCCCAACAGAATCTTCGTGGTATAAGCTAGATAGATGGCGGCATTCATGAGGATTCGGAAAGTCTAACCTTGTCTGTGGTATTCCGAGTAGGATCCTGGGAATCCGGAAAGTTTAACCTTGTCTGTGGTATTCCGAGTAGGATTCCGGTATTGAATGACTGTGACGAGCTTTAAACTCCTGAAGGCGGGGCGTTAGTGACAAACGAAAAAGAATCAATGGATTCTATTCCAACCTGATTGAGAACCGACAGATGATTAGCCGTGCTGTGACAGAGCATAGGAACGTTTTCACTGAGAGGACAGGATGTAGCCATCAACCAAGGGTGATGCCTCCAGACGATTAGCCGTGCAGTGACAGCGCATAGGACCATTTTCCCGAGAGGATTGAAAGTAGCCACCGATGATGGTGATGCCCTACATACAGCTTGCCATGGAAAGGAGTAAGAAAGATTGAAGGAAGAGTGAGTAGTGAAGTAGAGTTTCAAGAGGAGCACAGCATCTCCATACACCTATCTGAAATTCTCACTATTGATTTACATAAGTATTTCTATCCCTTTTTATTTTCCATTTACTATTAATTTTCGAAAACCAAAACTATTTAATCTGCCTAACTGAGATTTACAAGGTGACCATAGCTTGCTTCATACCAACAATCTCTGTGGGATCGACCCTTACTCACGTAAGGTTTATTACTTGGACGACCCAGTACACTTGCTGGTTAGTTGAACGGAGCTGTGAATTCAACTGGTGCCACAATAATGATTTCATACAAGTACAAAAGAATATGGATCACAATTTCGTCCACCAAATTTTTGGCGCCGTTTCCGGGGATTGTTCGAGTATGGACAACTGACGGTTCATCTTGTTGCTCAGATTAGGTAATTTTCTTTTCAAAAATCTTTTTCAAAATTTTTCTTTTCTTTTTCGTTTTCTCCAAAAATATTTTCGAAAAAAAAAATCAATAAAAATCCAAAAAAAAACTAGAAAATCATAAAAACCAAAAATATTTTGTGTTTCTTGTTTGAGTCTTGAGTCAATTTTTAAGTTTGGTGTAAATTGCATGCTTTTAAAATTTTTCTTGCATTTTTCGAAAATCTCATGCATTCATAGTGATCTTCATGATCTTCAAGTTGTTCTTGACAAGTCTTCTTGTTTGATCTTGATGATTTCTTGTTTTGTGTTGTTTGTTGTTTTTCATATGCATTTTTGCATTCATATTTTCCAAGCATTAAAAATTTCTAAGTTTGGTGTCTTGCATGTTTTCTTTGCATAAAAAATTTTTCAAAATTATGTTCTTGATGTTCATCATGATCTTCAAAAGTGTTCTTGGTGTTCAACTTGACATTCATAGTGTTCTTGCATGCATCTTGTGTTTTGATCCAAAATTTTCATATTTTGGGTCATTTTTGTGTTTTTCTCTCTCATCTTTAAAAATTCAAAAATAAAAAAAATATCTTTTCCTTATTTCCCTCCAAATTTTCAAAATTTTGGATTGACTTGGTCAAAAATTTTTAAAAATTAGTTGTTTCTTACAAGTCAAGTCAAAATTTCAATTTTAAAAATCTTATCTTTTCAAAATCTTTTTCAAAAATCATATCTTTTTCATTTTTTTTATAATTTTTGAAAATTTCAAAAATCTTTTTCAAAATATTTTCAAAATCTTTTTCTTATCTTTTATACCATATTTTCGAAAATATGCTAACAATTAATGTGATTGGTTCAAAAATTTGAAGTTTGTTACTTTCTTGTTAAGAAAGGTTCAATCTTTAAATTCTAGAATCTTATCTTGTAGTTTCTTGTTAGTTAAGTCATTTTAAAAATTAAATCTTTTTCAAAATATCTTTTTATTAAAATTTTTATCTTATCTTTTTATCTTATCCTTCTCAAAATTTTATCTTTTTTAAAATTTGATTTGAAAATATCTTATCTAACTTTTTATCTTCTTATCTTTTTCAAATTTGATTTCAAATCTTTTTCAATCAACTAACTAACTTTTTGTTTGTTTCTTATCTTTTTCAAAACCACCTAACTACTTTTCCCTCTCTAATTTTCGAAAATATCTCACCTCTTTTTCAAAAGTTCTTTTTAATTAACTAATTGTTTCATGTTTTAAATCTTAATTACATTTTATTTCTAATTTTCGAAAATTACTAACCTCTTTTTCAAAATTATTTTCGAAATTTCCCTTCTCTTTTCCTCTTCTATTTAATTATTTAATTACTAACACTTCTCTTCACCTCTCTTCATCCAAAAATCCGAATCTCCATCTCCATTCTTCTATCCCCTTTCTTCTTCTACTAACATAAAGGAATCTCTATACTGTGACATAGAGGATTCCTCTTTCTTTTCTTGTTTTCTTCTCTTTCATATGAACAGGAACAGGGAAAAAGGCACTCTTGTTGAAATTGATCCAGAACCTGAAAGGACTCTGAAGAGAAAATTAAGAGAAGCTAAATTACAACAATCCAGAAACAACCTTTCAGAAATTTTCGAACAAGAGAAGGAGATGGCAGCCGAAAATAATAATAATGCAAGGAGAATGCTTGGTGAATTCACAAAGCCAACGTCCAAATTTGATGGAAGAAGCATCTCCATTCCTGCCATTGGAGCCAATAACTTTGAGCTGAAACCTCAGCTAGTTGCCTTAACGCAACAAAACTGCAAGTTTTATGAACATCCATCTGAAGATCCTTATCAGTTTTTAACTGAGTTCTTGCAGATCTGTGAGACTGTAAAGACGAATGGAGTTGATCCTGAAGTCTACAGACTCATGCTTTTCCCTTTTGCTGTAACAGACAGAGCTAGAATATGGTTGGATTCACAACCTAAGGATAGCCTGGACTCTTGGGATAAGCTGGTCACTGCCTTCTTGGATAAATTCTTTCCTCCTCAAAAGCTGAGCAAGCTGAGAGTGGATGTTCAAACCTTCAAACAAAAAGATGGTGAATCCCTCTATGAAGCTTGGGAAAGATACAAGCAGCTGACCAAAAGGTGTCCATCTGACATGTTTTCAGAATGGACCATATTAGATATATTCTATTATGGTCTCTCTGAATTTTCGAAAATGTCACTGGACCATTCTGCAGGTGGATATATTCACCTAAAGAAAACGCCGGAAGAGGCTCAAGAACTCATTGACATGGTTGCAAACAACCAATTCATGTACACCTCTGAAAGGAATTCCGTGAATAATGGGATACCTCAGAAGAAAGGAGTTCTTGAAATTGATGCTCTGAATGCCATATTGGCTCAGAACAAAGTGTTGACTCAACAGGTCAACATGATCTCTCAAAATCTGAATGGATGGCAACATGCATCCAACAGTACTAGAGAGGCAGCTTCTGAAGAAGCTTATGATCCTGAGAACCCTGCCATGGCAGAGGTTAATTACATGGGTGAACCTTATGGAAACACCTATAACTCATCATGGAGAAATCATCCAAATTTCTCATGGAAAGATCAACAAAAGCCTCAACAAGGCTTTAACAATGGTGGACGCAATAGGCAAAGCAATAGCAAGCCATATCCATCATCTTCTCAGCAACAGACAGAGAATTCTGAACAAAACACTTCTAATTTAGCCAATCTAGTCTCTGATCTGTCAAAGGCCACTTTCAGTTTCATGAATGAAACAAGATCCTCCATCAGAAATCTGGAGGCACAAGTGGGCCAGCTGAGTAAGAAAGTTATTGAAACTCCTCCCAGTATTCTCCCAAGCAATACAGAAGAAAATCCAAAAGGAGAGTGCAAGGCCATTGATGTGATCAATATGGCCGAATGCACAAGGGAGGAGGAGGACGAAAATCCTAGTGAGGAAGACCTCCTGGGACGTCCCTCAAGCAAGAAGGAGTTTCCTATTAAGGATCCAAAGGAATCTGAGGCTCATATAGAGACCATAGAGATTCCATTAAATCTCCTTCTGCCATTCATGAGCTCTGAAGACTATTCTTCCTCTGAAGAGGATGAAGATGTGACTGGAGAGCAAATTGCTCAATACTTAGGAGCTATCATGAAGCTGAATGCCGAGTTGTTTGGTAATGAGACTTGGGAAAGTGAACCTCCCTTGCTCATTAGTGAACTGGATACCTGGATTCAGCAAATTCTACCTCAAAAGAAACAAGATCCTGGCAAGTTCTTAATACCTTGTACCATAGGCACCATGAGCTTTGAAAAAGCTCTATGTGATCTGGGGTCAGGAATAAATCTTATGCCACTCTCTGTAATGGAGAAGCTGGGGATCATTGAGGTACAACCTGCCTTGTTCTCATTACAATTGGCAAACAAGTCATTGAGACAAGCTTATGGAATAGTAGAGGACGTGTTAGTAAAGGTTGAAGGCCTTTACATCCCTGCTGATTTCATAATCTTAGACACTAGGAAGGAAGAGGATGATTGCATCATCCTTGGAAGACCTTTCCTAGCCACAACAGGAGCTGTGATAGATGTCAACAGAGGTGAATTAGTCATTCAATTGAATGGAAACTACCTTGTGTTTAAGGCACATGGCCATCCCTCTGTGACAAAAGAGAGTAAGCATGAAGAGCTTCTCTCAGTTCAGAGTCAAGAAGAGCCCACACAGTCAAACTCTAAGTTTGGTGTTGTGAGGCCACAACCAAACTCTAAGTTTGGTGTTTAGACCCCATATCCAAACTCTAAGTTTGGTGTTGGGACTATACAACATTGACCTGATCACCTTTTGTGGCTCCATGAAAGCCACTGTCAAGCTATTGACATTAAAGAAGCGCTTGTTGGGAGGCACCCAATTTTACTTATCTAATTTTTATTTTATTGTTATTTTGTGTTTTATTAGGTACATGATCATGAGGAGTCACGAAAAAAATCATAAAAATTAAAAACAGAATAAAAAACAGCAGAAGAAAAAAATTCACACCTTGGAGGACGCACAGGCTTGGCGTTCAACGCCAGTAAGATGCATCTGGCTGGCTTTCAACGCCAGAACAGAGCATCATTCTGGCGCTGAACGCCAGAAACAAGCAACATTCTGGCGCTGAACGCCAGAAATGTGCCTAAAGAAGAAAAACTGGCGCTGAACGCCAGTAACAAGCATGAAACTGGTGTTCAACGCCAGAAACATGCTTTACATGGGGGTTGAACGCCCAGAACGTGCACCAATGGGCGTTTAAACGCCAGAATGGTGTGCAAAGGCATTTTACATGCCTATTTGGTGCAGGGATGGAATTCCTTGACACCTCAGGATCTGTGGACCCCACAGGATCACCTCAAGATCTGTGGACCCCACAGGATCCCCACCTACTATATTCCCACCTTACCTCCTAATCCTATTTTTGTGATTTGTATTCCCCATGTCACAAATCCCAATACTCCTCACCAATCACCTCAATTCCTCTTCCCAATCACCCCCTTCACCTTTCACATCCATCCACTCTTCCCCATAAACCCCACCTACCTTCAAAAATTCAAAATCAATTTCCCACCCATTCCTACCCTAAATGGCCGAATGCACACTACCCCCTCTCCCTATAAATACCCTTCCATTCTCCTTCATTTTCACACAACACAAACCCCTCTTCTCCCACTTAGCCGAACCTACATCTCTCCCTCTCTACCATATTTCTTCTTCTCCTTCTTCTCTTCTTTTCTTTCTTGCTCGAGGGCGAGCAATATTTTAAGTTTGGTGTGGTAAAAGCATAAGCTTTTTGTTTTTCCATTACCATCAATGGCACCTAAGGCCGGAGTATCCTCTAGAAAAGGAAAAGGGAAGACAAAAGCTTCCACCTCTGAGTCATGGGAGATGGAAAGATTCATCTCCAAGAGCCATCAAGACCACTTCTATGATGTTGTGGAAAAGAAGAAGGTGATCCCCGAGGTCCCTTTTAAGCTCAAAAAGAATGAATATCCGGAAATCCGACATGAGATCCAAAGAAGAGGTTGGGAAGTCCTAACCAACCCCATGCAACAAGTCAGAATCTTAATGGTTCAAGAGTTCTATGCCAATGCATGGATCACTAGGAACCATGATCAAAGTATGAACCCGAATCCAAAGAACTATCTCACAATAGTTCGGGGGAAATACTTAGATTTTAGTCCGGAAAATGTGAGGTTGGCGTTTCACTTGCCCATGATGCAAGGAGATGAACGCCCCTACACTAGAAGGGTCAACTTTAATCAAAGGTTGGACCAAGTCCTTATGGACATATGTGTAGAAGGAGCTCAATGGAGAATAGATTCCAAAGGCAAGCCAGTTCAACTAAGAAGACTGGATCTCAAGCCTGTGGCTAGAGGATGGTTGGAGTTCATTCAACGCTCTATCATTCCTACTAGCAACCGATCTGAAGTTACTGTGGATCGGGCCATCATGATTCATAGCATCATGATTGGAGAGGAAGTAGAAGTTCATGAGGTCATCTCCAATGAACTCTACAAAATAGCCGATAAGTCCTCCACCATGGCAAGGCTAGCTTTTCCTCACCTTATTTGCCATCTATGTTACTCAGCTGGAGTTATCATAGAAGGAGATATCCCCATTGAAGAGGATAAGCCCATCACCAAGAAGAGGATGGAGCAAGCAAGAGATACCCTTCACGGTTCTCAAGAGATGCATGAGGAAGCTCATCATCAAGAAATCCCTGAGATGCCTCAAGGGATGCACTTTCTTCCCAACAACTATTGGGAGCAACTCAACACCTCCTTAGAAGATTTGAGCCACAATGTGGAACAATTAAGGGTGGAACATCATGAGCACTCTATCATTCTCCAAGAAATAAGAGAAGACCAAAGAGCAATGAGGGAGGAGCAACAAAGGCAAGGAAGGGACATAGAAGAGCTTAAGGACATTGTTGGTCCTTCAAGAAGAAGACGCCATTAAAGGTGGATTCATTCCTTGTTCTTTATTTCTTTCTGTTTTCGGTTTTTAATGTTGTGTTTATCTATGTTTTGTGTCTCTACTTCATGATCATTAGTATGTAACCATGCCTTAAAGCTATGAATAAAATCCATTAATCCTTCACCTCTCTTAAATGAAAAATGTTTTAATTCAAAAGAACAAGAAGTACATGAATTTCGAATTTATCATTGAATTTAATTTAATTATATTGATGTGGTGACAATACTTTTTGTTTTTTGAATGAATGATTGAACAGTGCATATGTCTTTTGATATTGTTGTTTATGAGTGTTAAAATTGTTGGCTCTTGAAAGAATGATGAACAAAGAGAAATGTTATTGATGATCTGAAAAAAAATCATGAATTTGATTCTTGAAGCAAGAAAAAGCAGTGAAAACAAAAAGCTTGCGAAAAAAAAAATATCTTGCGGAAACAAAAATAGCAAAGAAAAAGAAAAAGCAAGCAGAAAAAGCCAATAGCCCTTAAAACCAAAAGGCAAGGGTAAAAAGGATCCAAGGCTTTGAGCATCAATGGATAGGAGGGCCCAAGGAAATAAAATCCAGGCCTAAGCGGCTAAATCAAGCTGTCCCTAACCATGTGCTTGTGTCATGAAGGTCCAAGTGAAAAGCTTGAGACTGAGTGGTTAAAGTCGTGATTCAAAGCAAAAAGAGTGTGCTTAAGAGCTCTGGACACCACTAACTGGGGACTCTAGCAAAGCTAAGTCACAATCTGAAAAGGTTCACCCAGTTATGTGTCTGTGGCATTTATGTATCCGGTGGTAATACTGGAAAACAAAGTGCTTAGGGCCACGGCCAAGACTCATAAGTAGCTGTGTTCAAGAATCAACATGTTTAACTAGGAAAGTCAATAACACTATCCAAAATTCTAACTTCCCAGAGACGCCAATCACTCTGAACTTCAAAGGAAAAAGTGAGATGCCAAAACTGTTCAGAAGCAAAACGCTACAAGTCCCGCTCATCTAATTATAATTAATATTCATTGATATTCTGGAATTTATAGTATATTCTCTTCTTTTTATCCTAATTGATTTTCAGTTGCTTGGGGACAAGCAACAATTTAAGTTTGGTGTTGTGATGAGCGGGTAATTTATACGCTTTTTGGCATTGTTTTTAGGTAGTTTTTAGTATGTTTGAGCTACTTTTAGGGATGTTTTCATTAGTTTTTATGTTAAATTCACATTTCTGGACTTTACTATGAGTTTGTGTGTTTTTCTGTGATTTCAGGTAAATTCTGGCTGAAATTGAGGGACTTGAGCAAAACTCTGAAAAAGGCTGACAAAAGGACTGCTGATGCTGTTGGAATCTGACCTCCCTGCACTAGAAATGGATTTTCTGGAGCTACAGAACTCCAATTGGCACGCTCTTAACGGCGTTGGAAAGTAGACATCCAGAGCTTTCCAGCAATATATAATAGTCCATGCTTTATTCGGAAATTGACGACGTAACTTGGCGTTGAACGCCAAGTACATGCTGCTGTCTGGAGTTAAACGCCAGAAAAACGTCATGATCCGGAGTTGAACGCCCAAAACACATCATAACTTGGAGTTCAACTCCAAGAAAAGCCTCAGCTCGTGAATAGATCAAGCTCAGCCCAAGCATACACCAAGTGGGCCCCGGAAGTGGATTTATGCATCAATTACTTACTCATGTAAACCCTAGTAGCTAGTATAGTATAAATAGGATAAGTTACTATTGTATTAGACATCTTTTGACAGTTTAATCTCTTGACTGTTTAGCTTTTGATTATTCGGTCTCTTGATCACTCAAGGGGGCTGGCCATTCGGCCATGCCTGAACCTTTTACTTATGTATTTTCAACAGTGGAGTTTCTGCACACCATAGATTAAGGGTGTGGAGCTCTGCTGTACCTCAAGTTTCAATATAATCACTATTACTTTTTATTCAATTCTCTTTTATTCTTATTCCAAGATATACGTTGCACAACACTTTGATGAATGTGATGATCCGTGACACTCATTATCATTCTCACTTATGAACACACGTGACTGACAACCACTTCCGTTCTACCTTAGGCCGGGCGCATATCTCTTAGATTCCCCAATAGAATCTTCGTGGTATAAGCTAGATAGATGGCGGCATTCATGAGGATTCGGAAAGTCTAACCTTGTCTGTGGTATTCCGAGTAGGATCCTGGGAATCCGGAAAGTCTAACCTTGTATGTGGTATTCCGAGTAGGATTCCGGTATTGAATGACTGTGACGAGCTTCAAACTCCTGAAGGTGGGGCGTTAGTGACAAACGAAAAAGAATCAATGGATTCTATTCCAACCTGATTGAGAACCGACAGATGATTAGCCATGCTGTGACAGAGCATAGGAACGTTTTCACTGAGAGGACGGGATGTAGCCATCAACCAAGGGTTATGCCTCCAGACGATTAGCCGTGCAGTGACAGCACATAGGACCATTTTCCCGAGAGGATTGAAAGTAGCCACCGATGATGGTGATGCCCTACATACAGCTTGCCATGGAAAGGAGTAAGAAAGATTGAAGGAAGAGTGAGTAGTGAAGTAGAGTTTCAAGAGGAGCACAGCATCTCCATACACCTATCTAAAATTCTCACTATTGATTTACATAAGTATTTCTATCCCTTTTTATTTTCCATTTACTATTAATTTTCGAAAACCAAAACTATTTAATCTGCCTAACTGAGATTTACAAGGTGACCATAGCTTGCTTCATACCAACAATCTCTGTGGGATCGACCCTTACTCACGTAAGGTTTATTACTTGGACGACCCAGTACACTTGCTGGTTAGTTGAACGGAGTTGTGAATTCAACTGGTGCCACAATAATGATTTCATACAAGTACAAAAGAATATGGATCACAATTTCGTCCACCAGTAAGAAAATCAGTGAAACTGCTCCTAGTACTCTCTCAAGCAATACTGAAGAGAATCCAAAAAGAGAGTGCAAGGCCATTGACATAATCAAAATGGCCGAACCTAGAGAGGAAGGGGAGGACGTGAATCCCAATGAGGAAGACCTCATGGGACGTCTCCCAGACAAGAAGGAGTTCCCTATTAAGGACCTAAAGGAATCTGAGGCTCATACAGAGACCATAGAGATTCCATTAAACCTCCTTCTACCATTCATGAGCTCTGAGAACTATTCTTCCTCTGAAGAGGATGAAGATGTAATTGGAGAGCAAGTTGCTCAATATCTAGCAGCCATCATGAAGCTGAATGCCAAGTTGTTTGGTAATGAGAATTGGGAAGGTGAACCTCCCTTGCTCATTAGTGAACTAGATACATGGGTTCAGCAAACTTTACCTCAAAAGAAACAAGATCCTGGTAAATTCTTAATACCCTGTACCATGGGCACCATGACCTTTGAGAAGGCTCTGTGTGACCTGGGGTCAGGTATAAATCTTATGCCACTCTCTGTAATGGAGAAGCCGGGGATCTTTGAGGTATAGGTTGCCACATTCTCATTACAGATGGCAGACAAGTAAGTAAGACAAGCTTATGGATTGGCAGAGGTCGTGTTAGTAAAGGTTAAAGGCCTTTACATCCCTGCTGCTTTCATAATATTAGACACTAGGAAGGAAGAGGATGAATGCATCATCCTTGGAAGACTATTCCTAGCCACAGCAGGAGCTGTGATTGATGTTGACAGAGGAGTGACAAACCCCATTTGTAGGGTTTATCTTGTATTGATTTTAGGGGATCTTATCACCTTTCACCCACATTTATTCAATAAAATAGCATGATTTTGTATATTCTCCTTCAATTGTGCTTAAGAGTGAAAACATGCTTGTTAGGTCTAGCTAAATTTAATTCACCTTGATTCTATTAGATGCCTTGATATGTTTGTTAAGTGATTTCAGATTTAGGAGGCAAAGATTGGATCAAGGGAATGAAGAAAAAGCATGTAAAGTTGGAGAACTCATGAAGAAATGAAAGAACCGGAAAGCTGTCAAGCCGATCTCTTTGCACTTAATTGACCATAACTTGAGCTACAGAGGTCCAAATGATGCGGTTCCAGTTGGGTTGGAAAGCTAACATCCGGGGCTTCGAAATGATATAAATTTTGCCATATGTTGCTTCGCGTTCAGGGGCGCGCACGCGCACTTTGCGCGCGCGCCGATTCTGTCCGTGGCCCACTTTAATGAAATCGTCCCCAGCGGTTTTAGGAGCCATGTGGGCCCAATCCAACTCATTTCTGATGCTATTTAAGTCAAGTATTGAAGGGGAATCAATATACTTTAGATACTTTTGATCATTAGCTTAGTTTTAGGAGTTAGAGTTAGTTTTAGAGAGAGAAACTCTCACTTCTCTCTAGGATTAGGAATTAGGGTTAGATTAGGATCTCATAGTTCTAGGTTTAATTCAAGTCTCCTTCTACTTCTACCTTCAAGTGGTGATTGCTACACTTTGGTTCTTCTTTCTATCCCTATCCTCTTGTTGTAATTTCTCTTATTTTGTCTCTAGGTTTTGTAATTGAGATATTCTTGTTCTTTTGTTTTCTTTTAATAATGCAATTTGAGATAATTCATGTGAATGTGATGTTGTTGATTGTTGTTTTGTTAATTCTTTGTAATTGTTGGTTGTTGATTCCTTTTATTCTTACAAATAAAAATGCTTTCTTTCATTACCCTCCAAGTGTTTGATGAAATGCTTGAGAGGATGTTAGAGTAGGATTTTATGTTCTTGGCTTGAGAAGGTAACTTAGGATTTCTTGAGTCACTAGTGTCCAATTGATTGCTAGTTGATAGCCATTAACTCTAGTCTTCATTAATCCAATTAGTGGAAAGCTAGGAATTATGGACTAGGATTGATATAACTCACTTGACTTTCCCTTGTTAATTGATTTAAGGATGACTAAGTGGGATTAATCCTTGCAACTACCATACTTGTGGCTAGTGATAATGATGAAGACCCTTGACAACCAAATCTTGCCAAGACCATTTTGTTAATAAAGTTTTCTTACCATTTACTATTCATTTTTCTCATCTAAAACCCCAAAATAAATAAATCCATAACCAATAACAAGAACACTACCCT
This sequence comes from Arachis hypogaea, assembly GCF_003086295.3. Classification (NCBI taxonomy): domain Eukaryota; kingdom Viridiplantae; phylum Streptophyta; class Magnoliopsida; order Fabales; family Fabaceae; genus Arachis; species Arachis hypogaea. The sequence goes on from NC_092037.1 coordinate 80,761,192, forward strand.
ACAAGTCCTTTGAGAGACGACCCGAGGTTTAAATACTTCGGTTATTAATTTTAGGGGTTTGTACTTGTGACAAACAAATTTTTGTATGAAAGGATTATTGTTTGGTTTAGAAACTATACTTTACAACGAGATTTCATTAGTGAAATTCTAAACCGTCAAAAATCCAATCGTCAAGGAGAGCTAGTTCTTCAATTGAATGGGGACTACTTGGTGTTTAAAGCTCAAGGATCTTCCTCTGCAACCATGGAGAGAAAGCATGAAAATCTTCTCTCAATACAGAGTCAAACAGAGCCCCCACAATCAAACTCTAAGTTTGGTGTTGGGAGGCCACAACCAAACTCTAAGTTTGGTGTTGAACCCCCACATTCAAACTCTAAGTTTGGTGTTGGGAGGTCCCAACAATGCTCTAATGATTTGTGAGGCTTCATGAAAGCTCACTGTCAAGATATTGACATTAAAGAAGCGCTTATTGGGAGGCAACCCAATTTTTTTTATTGTTCTTTTATGTTTTATTAGGATCATAATCATGTGGAGTCATAAAACAAATACTAAAATTAAAAACAGAATAAAAAACAGCAGAAGAAATAGCACACCCTGGAGGAAGAGCTTACTGGCATTTAAACGCCAGTAAGGAGCATCTGGCTGGCGTTCAACGCCAGAATAGAGCATGAATCTGGCGTTGAACACCAGAAACAAGCAGCAGTCTGGCGTTTAAATGCCAGGATTTACACCCTGGGAAGAACTAGCGTTTAACGCCAGAAACATGCTGCAGACTGGCGTTGAACGCCCAAAACAAGCATAGAGCTGGCGTTTAACGCCAGAAACAAGCATCAATCTGGCGTTAAACACAAGGATTGCATGCAGAGGGTGTTTTACACACCTAATTGGTGTAGGGATAATTCATCCTTGACACCTCAAGATCTGTGGACCCCATGGGATCACCTCAGGATCTATAGACCCCACAGGATCCTCACCTACCTCAACCCACCTTCTCTCTTCTTCACACAATCCAATAACACTCTTTCCCAAAAACCCTTCACCAATCACCTCAATCTCTCTTCCCCATCACCTCTTCACCACTCCCATCCATCCACTCTTCCCCATAAACCCCACCCAAACCCACCCTAAATGACCGAACCTACTACCCTCTCCCTCCACTATATAAACCCCTCCATTCTTCTTCATTTTCACACAACACAACCCTCTCTTCTCCCCCTTGATCGAAACACAAACCTCTCTCCCTCTCCTCCATATCTTCTTCCTCTTCTTCTATTCTTTCTTTTCTTTGCTCGAGGGCAAGCAAAATTCTAAGTTTGGTGTGGTAAAATCATAGCTTTTTTTTTTGTTTTTCCATAACCATCTATGGCACCTAAGGCCGGAGAAACCTCTAGAAAGAGGAAAGGGAAGACAAAAGCTTCCACCTCCGAGTCATGGAAGATGGAGAAATTCATCTCAAAGGTCCATCAAGACCACTTCTATGAAGTTGTGGCCAAAAAGAAGGTGATCCCTGAGGTCCCCTTCATGCTCAAGAAAAATGAGTATCCGGAGATCCGACATGAGATCTAAAGAAGAGGTTGGAAAGTTCTGACCAACCCCATTCAACAAGTCAAAATTTTAATGGTTCAAGAGTTCTATGCCAATGCATGGATCACTAGGAACCATGATCAAAGTATAAACCCGAATCCAAAGAATTATCTTACAATGGTTTGGGGAAAATACTTAGATTTCAGTCCGAAAAATGTAAGGTTAGCATTCAACTTGTCTATGATGCAAGAAGATGCACGCCCTTACACTAGAAGGGTCAACTTTGATCAAAGGTTGGACCAAGTCCTTATGGACATATGTTTTGAAGGAGCTCAATGGAAAAGAGACTCCAAAGGCAAGCCGGTTCAATTAAGAAGACTGGACCTCAAGCCTGTGGCTAGAGGATAGTTGGAGTTCATCCAACGCTCCATCATCCCCACTAGCAACCGATCTGAAGTTACTGTGGATCGGGCCATCATGATTCATAGCATCATGAATGGAGAAGAAGTAGAAGTTCATGAAGTCAGCTCCCTTGAATTCTACAAAATAGCCAAAAAGCCCTCTACCTTGGCAAGGCTAGCTTTTCCTCATCTTATTTGCCATCTATGCTACTCAGTTGGAGTTGTCATAGAAGGAGACACCCTCATTGAAGAGAACAAGCCCATCACTAAGAAGAGGATGGAGCAAACAAGAGAGGCCATCCATGGATCTCAAGAGACGCATGAGGAAGATCATCATCAAGAAATCCCTGAGATGTCGCAAGGGATAAACTTTCTTCCAAACAACTATTGGGAACAACTCAACACTTCTCTAGAAGGATTGAGTCATGATATGAACCAATTAAAGGTGGAGCACCAAGAGCACTCCATCATTCTCCATGAGATTAGAGAAGATCAAAGAGCTATGAGGGAGGAGCAACAAAGGCAAGGAAGATACATAGAGGAGCTCAAGGACATCATTGGTCCTTCAAGAAGAAGACGCCACCATCACTAAGGTGGACTCATTCCTTAACTTCCTTGTTCCAATTTCTCTGTTTTTTGGTTTTAAGCTTCATGTTTATCTATGTTTGTGTCTTTACTACATGATTATTAGTGTTTAGTCTATGTCTTAAGGCTATGAATAAATCCATGAATCCTTCACCTTTCTTAAATGAAAAATGTTTTTAATACAAAAGAATAAGAAGTACATGAGTTTCGAATTTATCCTTGAAATTAGTTTAATTATATTGATGTGGTGACAATACTTTTTTGTTTTCTGAATGAATGCTTGAATAGTGCATATTTTTGATCTTGTTGTTTATGAATGTTAAAATTGTTGGCTCTTGAAAGAAGGATGAACAAGAGAAATTTATTGATAATCTGAAAAATCATAAAATTGACTATTGAAGCAAGAAAAAGCAGTGAAAAAGAAGAAGCTTGCAAAAAAAAAGGTGGCGAAAAAATTAGAAAGAAAAAGAAAAAGCAAGCAGAAAAAGCCAATAGCCCTTAAAACCAAAAGGCAAGGGTAAAAAGGATCCAAGGCTTTGAGCATCAATGGATAGGAGGGCCCAAGGAAATAAAATCCAGGCCTAAGCGGCTAAATCAAGCTGTCCCTAACCATCTGCTTGTGGCATGCAGGTCCAAGTGAAAAGCTTGAGACCGAGTGGTTAAAGTCGTGATCCAAAGCAAAAAGAGTGTGCTTAAGAGCTCTGGACACCTCTAACTGGGGACTTTAGCAAAGCTGAGTCACAATCTGAAAAGGTTCACCCAGTCATGTGTTTGTGGCATTTATGTATCCGGTGGTAATATTGGAAAACAAAGTGCTTAGGGCCACGGCCAAAACTCATAAAAGTAGCTGTGTTCAAGAATCAACATACTTAACTAGGAGAATCAATAACACTATCTGAACTTTGAGTTCCTATAGAAGTTAATCATTCTGAACTTCAAAGGAAAAAGTGAGATGCCAAAATTGTTCAGAAGCAAAAAGCTACAAGTCCCGCTCATCTAATTAGAACTAATCTTCATTGATATTTTGAGATTTATAGTATATTCTCTTCTTTTTATCCTAATTGATTTTCAGTTGCTTGGGGACAGGCAACAATTTAAGTTTGGTGTTGTGATGAGCGGATAATTTATACGCTTTTTGGCATTGTTTTTAGATAGTTTTTAGTAGGATCTAGCTACTTTTAGGGATGTTTTTATTGGTTTTTATGCAAAATCCACATTTCTGGACTTTACTATGAGTTTGTGTGTTTTTCTGTGATTTCAGGTATTTTCTGGCTGAAATTGAAGGACCTGAGCACAAATTTGATTTAGGCTGAAAAAGGACTGCTGATGTTGTTGGATTCTGACCTCCCTGCACTCGAAATGGATTTTCTGGAGATATAGAACTTCAAATGGCGCGCTCTCAACGGTGTTAGAAAGTAGACATCCAGAGCTTTCCAGCAATATATAATAGTCCATACTTTATTCGAGATTAGACGATGCAAAGTGGCGTTTAATGCCAGTTCCATGCTGCATTCTGGAGTAAAACGCCAGAAACACGTCACAAACCAGAGTTAAACGCCAAAAACACGTTACAACTTGGCGTTTAACTCCAGAAGAAGCCTCTACACATGTAAAGCTAGAGCTCAGCCCAAGCACACACCAAAGTGGGCCCCAAAAGTGGATTTCTGCATTTAGACTTGTTTCTGTGAACCCTAGTAACTAGTCTAGTATAAACAGGATATTTTACTATTGTATTAGACATCTTTGGATTATTTTTGGATTACCTTATGATCCTTTGATCACATTTATGGGGGCTGGCCATTCGGCCATGCCTGGACCATCACTTTTGTATTTTCAACGGTGGAGTTTCTACACACCATAGATTAAGGGTGTGGAGCTCTGCTGTACCTCGAGTTTTAATGCAATTACTACTATTTTCTATTCAATTCAGCTTATTCTTGTTCTAAGATATTCGTTGCACTTCAACCTGATGGATGTGATGATTCGTGACACTCATCATCATTCTCACTTATGAACGCGTGACTGACAACCACTTCCGTTCTACCTTAGAACGAGCGAGTATCTCTTAGATTCTTTAATCAGAATCTTCGTGGTATAAGCTAGAAACCTTTGGCGGCCATTCTTGAGAATCCGGAAAGTCTAAACCTTGTCTGTGGTATTCCGAGTAGGATTCAGGGATTAAATGACTATGACAAGCTTCAAACTCGCGATTGTTGGGCGTAGTGACATTCGGAAAAGAATCAATGGATTCTATTCCGACATGATCGAGAACCGACAGATGATTAGCCGTGTTGTGACAAGAGCATTTGGACCTTTTTCACTGAGAGGATGGTAAGTAGCCATTGACAACGGTGATGCCCTACATATAGCTTACCATGGAAAGGAGTATGAAGAGTTGGATCAAAGCAGTAGGAAAGCAGAGATTCAACAGGAACTAGCATCTCTATGCACTTATCTGAAATTCCCACCATTGAATTACATAAGTATCTCTATTTATTTTATGCTTTATTTATTATTAATTTCGAAACCTTTATAACCATTTGAATCCGCCTAACTGAGATTTACAAGATGACCATAGATTGCTTCATACCAACAATCTACGTGGGATCGACCCTTACTGACGTAAGGTATTACTTGGACGACCCAGTGCACTTGCTGGTTAGTTGTGCGGAGTTGTGACAAAGTGTGATTCACGTTTGAGAGCGCTACCAAGTTTTTGGCACCATTGTTGATGATCACAATTTCGTGTACCAGTAGCCTTTGACAACGGTGATCCCCCAACATATAGCTTGCCATGGAAAGGAGTACGCGTAACTGGATGAAAGCAGTAGGAAAGCAGGGATTCAAAAGGAACAAAAGCATCTCCATACGCTTATCTTAAATACCTACCAATGAATTACATAAGTATCTCTATCCTATTTTATGTTCTATTTCGTTTTTAATCATCAAAACCCCATAACCATTTGAATCTGCCTGGCTGAGATTTACAAGATGACCATAGCTTGCTTCAAGCCGGCAATCTCCGTGGGATCGACCTTTACTCACGTAAGGTATTACTTGGACGGCCCAGTGTACTTGCTGGTCAGCTGCACGGAGTTGTGAAGAAAGTGTGTGATCACGATTTCGTGTACCAAGTTTTTGGTGCCGTTGCCGGGGATTGTTCGAGTTTAGACAACTGACGATTCATCTTGTTGCTTAGATTAGGTATTTTTCTTTTTATTTTGTACTTTAGAATTTTTAAGAATGAATTCTAGAGTTTCAGATGATGTTTTTATCATCACAGGAGCTAGTTGATTCCCATCAATTTGGCTGTTGTATGTAATGTCCTGCTGAAGCTTGGTTAGCCATGTCTAATCTTTTTAGATTGAAGCTTTAGACTAACATTGCATGATTCCTGGAATTGTTATTAAAAATTTTGAGTTTCTTATTTTCTTTTTCAAAATAATTTTCGAAAAAAATTATTGATTCTTGAAGCAAGAAAAAGCAGTGAAAAAATGGAAAAAAAAGAAAAATAAAGAAAAAGAAAAAGCAAGCAGAAAAAGCCAATAGCACTTTAAACCAAAAGGCAAGGGTAAAAGGGATCCAAGGCTTTGAGCATTAATGGATAAGAGGGCCCAAAGGAATAAAATCCTGGCCTAAGCGGCTTAATCAAGCTGTCCCTAACCATGTGCTTGTGTCATGAAGGTCCAAGTGAAAAACTTGAGACTGAGTGGTTAAAGTCGTGATCCAAAGCAAAAGGGTGTGCTTAAGAACTCTGGACACCTCTAAATAGAGACTTTAGCAAAGCTGAGTCACAATCTGAAAAGGTTAACCCAGTTATGTGTCTGTGGCATTTATGTACTCGGTGGTAATACTGGAAAACAAGATGCTTAGGGTCACGGCCAAGACTCATAAAGTAGCTGTGTTCAAGAATCAACATACTGAATAAGGAGAATCAATAACACTATCTAAATTCTGAGTTCATATATATGCCAATCATTTTGAATTTCAAAGGATAAAGTGAGATGCCAAAACTATTCAGAAGCAAAAAGCTACTAGCCCCGCTCATCTAATTGGGACTAAGTTTCATTGATATTGTGAGATTCATTGTATATTCTCTTCTTTTTATTCTATTTTGTTTTCAGTTGCTTGGTGACAAGCAACAATTTAAGTTTGGTGTTGTGATGAGCAGATAATTTATACGCTTTTTGGCATTAGTTTTAGGTAGTTTTTAGTATGATTTAGTTAGTTTTTAGCATATAATTATTAGTTTTTATGCAAAAATCACATTTCTGGACTTTACTATGAGTTTGTGTGTTTTTCTGTGATTTCAGGTATTTTCTGGCTGAAATTGAGGGACTTGAGCAAAAATATGATTCAGAGGATGAAAAAGGACTGCAGATGCTATTAGATTCTAATCTCCCTGCACTCGAAATGAATTTTCTAGAGCTACAGAAGCCCAATTAGCGCGCTCTCAATTGAGTTGGAAAGTAGACATCTTGGGCTTTCTAGAAATGTATAATAGTCCATACTTTGACTGAGATTTGATGGCTCAAATTGGCGTCAAAACGCCGGTCAGAGACCCTTTTCTGGCGTTAAACGCCGGAACTGGCCTAAAAGCTGGAGTTAAACACCCAAATTGGCACCAGAGTTGGTGTTTAACTCCAAGAGAAGCCTATGCACGTGAAAGCTTCAATTCTCAGTCCAAGCACACACCAAGTGGGCCCCGAAAGTGGATTTCTGTATCATTTACTTATTTCTGTAAATCCTAGGTTACTAGTTCATTATAAATAGGACCTTTTACTATTGTATTTTCATCTTTTGATCATCTTTGATCTTGGGATCAGGTCTTAGAACCCATTTTCGATTGTTTCATGTTATTTGGGAGGCATGGCCGATGTATTTTCAACGGTGGAGTTTCTACACATCATAGATTAAGGTGTGGAGCTCTGCTGTTCCTCATGAATTAATGCAATTATTACTGTTTTCTATTCAATTCGAGCTTATTCTTGTTCCAAGATATCCATTCGCACTTCAACATGATGAATGTGATGATCAAGTGACACTTATCACCATTCTCACTTATGAACGCGTGCCTGACAACCACTTCCGTGCTACCTGAAAATGAGCTTGAATGCATATCTCTTGGTCTCCTGGTCCACGACGTATGGTTGCCTCTCCTGACAACAGAGCCTTCCATTCTGCGAGATCAGAGTATTCGTGGTATAAGCTAGAATCAATTGGCAGCATTCTTGAGATCTGGAAAGTCTAAACCTTGTCTGTGGTATTTCGAGTAGGATTTGGGATGAGATGACTGTGATGAGCTTTAAACTCGCAAGTGTTGGGCGCAGTGACAGTGCGCAAAAGGATCAATGGATCTTATTCCGACATGATCGAGAACCGACAGCTGATTAGCCATGTGAGAAACTGTAGAGGACCATTTCACTGAGAGGACAGATAGTAGCCATTGACAACAGTGATCCCCAACATACAGCTTGCCATGGAAAGGAGTACGCATGACTAGATGAAAGCAGTAGAAAAGCAGGGATTCAAAAGGAACAAAGCATCTCCATATGCTTATCCTGAAATTCCTACCAATGAATTACATAAGTATCTCTATCCTATTTTATGTTCTATTTTGTTTTTAATCATCAAAACCCCATAACCATTTGAATCTGCCTGACTGAGATTTACAAGATGACCATAGCATGCTTCAAACCGACAATCTCTATGGGATCGACCCTTACTCATGTAAGGTATTACTTGGATGATCCAGTGCACTTGCTGGTCAGTTGCACGGAGTTGTGAAGAAAGTATGTGATCACGATTTCGTGTACCACCCGCCATCACCTACACCTCCTACACCATCCACTACTCAGATGCTCCTTCAGATCCTTCAGAGGTTAGACAAGAAAGACCGGCAGATAGAGCAACTGAAGCTTGATGCACGAAAACTTGTCTCTCAACAAATTTCCCTTCGGCAAGTATACCAAATTGTCGTCAAGTAAAAACTCACATTAGAGTGAGGTCGAATCCCACAGGGATTGATTGGTCAAGCAACTTTATTTGAAAGAATGTGCTAGTTGAGCTAAGCAGAAATTGAGTTGAGAGTTTGATGAGCGGATAATTTGTATACTTTTTGGCATTGTTTTTAGTATGTTTTTGTTATGATATAGTTAGTTTTTAGTATATTTTTATTAGTTTTTAGTTAAAATTCACTTTTCTGGACTTTACTATGAGTTTGTGTGTTTTTCTGTGATTTCAGGTATTTTCTGGCTGAAATTGAGGGACCTGAGCAGAAATCTGATTCAGAGACCAAAAAGGACTGCAGATGCTGTTGGATTCTGACCTCCCTGCACTCGAAGTGGATTTTCTGGAGCTACAGAAGCCCAATTAGCGCGCTCTCAACGGCGTTGGAAAGTAGACATCCTGGGCTTTCCATCAATATATGATAGTCCATACTTTGCCCAAGATTTGATGGCCCAAACCGGCGTTCAAAGTCACCTCAAGAAATCCCAGCGTTAAACGCTGGAACTGGCACCCAAATGGGAGTTAAACGCCCAAACTGGCACTAAAGCTGGCGTTTAACTCCAAGAAGAGTCTCTGCACGAAAAATGCTTCACTGCTCAGCCCAAGCACACACCAAGTGGGCCCGGAAGTGGATTTTTATGTCATTTACTCATTTCTGTACACCTTAGGTTACTAGTTTTCTATAAGTAGGACCTTTGACTATTGTATTAGAAATCTTTGGATCTTTATATCTTTTGATCACTTTAGATCTTAGATCATTGGGAAGCTGGCCATTCGGCCATGCCTAGACCTTATGCTTATGTATTTTCAACGGTGGAGCTTCTACACACCATAGATTAAGGTGTGGAGCTCTGCTGTACCTCGAGTATTAATGCAATTACTATTGTTCTTCCATTCAATTCCGCTTGTTCTTTATCCAAGATATCACTTGTTCTTCAACTTGATGAAGGTGATGATTGACGCCCATCACCATTCTCACCCATGAACAAAGTGACTGACAACCACTCTTGTTCTACAAGCATTTGAGGCTTGGTGAATATCTCTTGGATTCCTGATTGCACGATGCATGGTTGATCGCCTGACAACCGAGTGCTCGCCTGACAAACGAGCCAGCCATTCCGTGAAGTCAGAATCTTCGTGGTATAGGCAAGAATTGATGGCAGCATTCAAGAGAATCCGGAAGGTCTAACCTTGTCTGTGGTATTCTGAGTAGGATTCAATGACTGAATGACTGTGACGTGCTTCAAACCTGTAACCTACCGGGCGTTAGTGACAGACGCAAAAGAATCACTGGATTCTATTCCGGTAGGGGAGGGAACCACACCGGTGATTGGCAGCACTGTGACAGAGTGTGTGCATTAGCTTTCACTGCGAGGATGGGAGGTAGCTGCTGACAACAGTGAAACCCTACACGAGCTTGCCATGGAAAGGAGGAAGAAGGATTGGATGAAGGCAGTAGGAAAGCAGAGAGACGGAAGGGAAGGCATCTTCATGCGCTTATCTGAAGTTCCTACCAATGAATTACATAAGTATCTCTATCTTTATCTTTATGTTATTTTCGTTCATCACCATTATCATTTGAGTTTGCCTGACTAAGATTTACAAGATGACCATAGCTTGCTTCAATACTAACAATCTCCGTGGGATCGACCCTTACTCACGTAAGGTTTATTACTTGGACGACCCAGTGCACTTGCTGGTTAGTTGTGTGAAGTTGTGTAATGCCATGGTATTGAGCTACCACGTTTTTTGGAGCCATTACCGGGGATTATGAGAGTTGTGAAAAAGTATTGTTCACAATTTCGCCCACCAAGTTTTTGGCGCCGTTGCCGGGGATTGTTCTAGTTTTGAGCAAGCCTTTTGTCCGGTAACATTAATGCCAAAATCCGGCAACAGTACCAAGTTTTTGGCGCCGTTGCCGGGGATTGTTCAAGTTTTGAGCAAGCTTTGGTAACATCAGTGCCAAGATCCGGCAACAACATCAAGTTTTGGTGTTATTGCCCGGGATTGTTTAGGCTGGACAACTGACGGTTCATCTTGTTGCTTAGATTAGGTACTTTTTTTCGAAATTCTTGAAGATGAGTTCTAGAGTTTCATGATGATTTGTTGAAATCTGGCTGGCTGAAAAGCCATGTCTAATCTCATTGGACCGAGGTTTCAACTTATCACCACAGGAGCTTGTTGATTTCTATCAATCTTGCTCTTGGAGCAGTGATCTGCTAAGGCTTGGCTGGCCTCTGGCCATGTCTAGTGTTTTGGACCGAAGCTTTCTTTGAAAGCTTGGCTGGCTGTGAAGCCATGTCTAATTCCTGGACCGGAGTCTTAGACTAGCATTGCACTGATTCCTGGAATTCTCATTGAGAATTTTGATATCTTTTTCCATTTTATTTTCGAAAAACACAAAAAAAAAATTTTAAAAATCATAAAATCCAAAAATATTTCTTGTTTGAGTCTAGAGTCTCATCATAAGTTTGGTGTCAATTGCATGCATTCATATATCTTGGTGATCTTCAAGATGTTCTTGATGATTTACTTGCTCTGATCTTTGAATTCTATTGACTTGAATGTCTAGTGTGTCTCATTTGCATTTTCATCCTGTTAGTGTCAGTAGCATACAAACTGCTAAGTTTGGTGTCTTGCATGCATTGTTATTTGATTCTTGTTGCATTTTGATTTTTCCTTATTATTAAAAATCCAAAAATATTTTTAATTTGTGTCTTTTCAAGTCAATTATACAGAGAATTGAAGATTCAGAACACACAGCAGAGGAATTGCACAGAAAAAGCTGGGTGTTCAAAACGCCCAGTGAAGAAGGACAGACTGGCGTTTAAACGCCAGCCAGGGTACCTGGTTGGGCGTTTAACGCCCAAAAGGGTAGCATTTTGGGCGTTAAACGCCAGAATGGATACCATTCTGGGCGTTTAACGCCAGGATGGCTAGGGGAGGAAGATTTTGTTTCCAAATCAGATTTTTTTAAGTTTTCAAAATCTTTTCAAAATCAAATCTTTTTCAAATCAATTTTTCAATCAAATCTTTTTCAAAATTAACTTCTTTCCTCTTTCAAAGAAACTTACTATCAATTAATGATTTGATTCAACATTTCAAGTATGTTGCCTTTTCTGTTGAGAAAGGTTTTATGTTTGAATCATATCTTTTCTTGTTAGGCAAGTCATTAATTTTAAAATCATATCTTTTCAAAATGTTTTCAAATCATATCTTTTAAAATTGTTTTCAAATCATATCTTTTTAATCACATTTTTTTTCAAATTAAGTTTTCAATCAAATCTTTTTGATTTCTAATTTCAAAATCTTTTTCAAAAATCACTTGATCTCTTTTCCATTTTCATTTTCGAAAATTAAGTAATGTTTTTCAAAAATGTTTTCAAAATTTTTCACTTAATTTTCGAAAATGACTTCCCTCCTTCACACATCCTTCTATTTATGGACTAACACTATCCTTTAATGCAAAATTCGAACTCCATTCTCTCTGATAAATTCGAATTTTCCACTTCTGTCTTCTACTCTTCTTTTCCTCTAACATCTAAAGGAATCTCTGTACTGTGACATAGAGGATTCCACATCTTCTTGTTCCCTTCTCTTTCTTATGAGCAGGAGCAAAGACAAAGGCATTCTTGTTGAGGCTGATCCTGAACCTGAAAGGACCTTGAAGAGAAAGCTAAAAGAAGCCAAAACACAACTCTCTTTAGAGCACCTGGACGAATTCTTCAAGGAAGAAGAACAAATGGCAGCCAAAAACAACAACAATGCCAACAATGCAAGGAAGGTGCTTGGTGACTTTACTGCACCTACTCCCGACTTCTATGGGAGAAGCATCTCTATCCCTGCCATTGGAGCAAACAACTTTGAGCTTAAGCCTCAATTAGTTTCTCTAATGCAACAGAATTGCAAGTTTCATGGACTTTCATTGGAAGATCCTCATCAGTTTTTAGCTGAATTCTTGCAAATCTGTGACACAGTCAAGACTAATGGGGTAGACCCTGAGGTCTATAGACTGATGCTATTCCCTTTTGCTGTAAGAGACAGGGCTAGAACATGGTTGGACTCTCAACCTAAAGAAAGCCTGGACTCTTGGGAAAAGCTAGTCAATGCCTTCTTGGCAAAGTTCTTTCCACCTCAAAAATTGAGTAAGCTTAGAGTGGAAGTCCAAACCTTCAGACAGAAGGAAGGAGAATCCCTCTATGAAGCTTGGGAAAGATACAAACAATTGATCAGAAAGTGTCCCACTGATATGCTTTCTGAATGGAGCATCATAGGTATTTTCTATGATGGTCTCTCTAAACTGTCCAAGATGTCCTTGGATAGCTCTTCTGGAGGATCTCTTCATCTGAAGAAGACGCCTACTGAGGCTCAAGAACTGATTGAAATGGTTGCAAATAACCAATTCATGTACACTTCTGAAAGAAATCCTGTGAACAATGGGACTAGTCAGAAGAAAGGAGTTCTTGAGATTGACACTCTGAATGCCATATTGGCTCAGAACAAAATATTGACCCAACAAGTCAATATGATTTCTCAAAGTCTGTCTGGAATGCAAAATGCACCAAGCAGTACTAAGGAAGCTTCATCTGAGGAAGAAGCTTATGATCCTGAGAACCCTTCAATGGAAGAGGTGAATTACATGGGAGAATCCTATGGAAACACCTACAATCCTTCATGGAGGAATCATCCAAATCTTTCATGGAAGGATCAACATAGACCTCAACAAGGTTTCAATAACAATAATGGTGGAAGAAATAGGTTTGGCAATAGCAAGCCTTTTCCATCATCTTCTCAACAACAGACAGAGAGTTCTAAGCAGAATAATTCTGACTTGGCAACCATGGTCTCTGATCTAATCAAAACCACTCAAAGTTTCATGACTGAAACTAGATCTTCCATTAGGAATTTGGAAGGACAAGTGGGTCAGCTGAGCAAGAAAATTACTGAACTTCCTCCAAGCACTCTCCCAAGCAATACTGAAGAAAATCCAAAAGGAGAGTGCAAGGCCATCAACATGGCCGAATTCTGGGAGGAAGGAGAGGCAGTGAACGCCACTGAGGAAGGCCTCACTGGACGCCCACTGACCTCCAATGAGTTCCTCAATGAGGAACCATGGGAATCTGAGGCTCAAGATGAGACCATAGAGATTCCATTAGACTTACTTCTGCCATTCATGAGCTCTGATGAGTATTCTTCCTCTGAAGAGGATGAGTATGTCACTGAGGAGCAAGTTGCTAAATACCTTGGAGCAATCATGAAGCTAAATGACAAGTTATTTGGAAATGAGACTTGGGAGGATGAACCCCCTTTGCTCACCAAAGAACTGGATGACTTGTCTAAGCAGAAACTGCCTCAAAAGAGGCAGGATCCTGGAAAGTTTTCTATACCTTGTACCATAGGTACCATGACCTTCAAGAAGGCCTTGTGTGACTTAGGATCAAGTGTAAACCTCATGCCCCTCTCTATAATGGAGAAATTAGGGATCTATGAGGTACAAGCTGCAAAAATCTCACTAGAGATGGCAGACAACTCAAGAAAACAAGCCTATGGACTTGTAGAGGATGTTCTGGTTAAGGTTGAAGACCATTACATCCCTACTGATTTCATAGTCCTAGAGACTGGGAAATGCATGGATGAATCCATCATCCTTGGCAGACCCTTCCTAGCCACAGCAAAGGCTGTGATTGATGTTGATAGAGGAGAGTTGATCATTCAAGTGGATGAAGAATCCTTGGTGTTTAAGGCCCAAGGATATCCCTCTGTCTTCATGGAGAGGAAGCATGAAGAGCTTCTCTCAAAACAGAGCCAAACTGAGCCCCCGCAGTCAAACTCTAAGTTTGGTGTTGGGAGGCCACAACCAAACTCTAAGTTTGGTGTTGAACCCCCACATTCAAACTCTAAGTTTGGTGTTGGGAAGGTCCAACACGGTTCTGAGCATTTCTGAGGCTCCATGAGAGCCCTCTGTCAAGCTAATGACATTAAAGAAGCGCTTGTTGGGAGGCAACCCAATGTTTTATACTTAATTATTTTCTTTTGTTATTTTATCTTTTTTGTAGGTTGATGATCATAAGAAGTCATAAAAACAATGAAAAAAAAACAAAAACAAAATGAAAAACAGGAAGAAAAACAGCACACCCTGGAGGAAGATGCTGCTGGCGTTCAAACGCCAGTAAGCCTAGCAGTTGGGCGTTTAACGCCCAGTCTGGCACCCTTCTGGGCGTTTAACGCCAGAAATGGGCACCAGACTGGCGTTAAACGCCAGTAAAGGGCAAGAACCTGGCGTTAAACGCCAGGAATGGGCACCAGCCCGGCGTTTAACGCCAGAAATGGCTCAAAACGTGGATTTTGATGTCATTTGGTGCAGGGATGCCTTTTCCTTGACACTACAGGATCTGTGGACCCCACAGGACCCTACCATCACTCTCTCTCTTCTTCCCCCATTCACGAATCACCTCAACACCTCTTCCCCAAAAACCCCTCACCTATCAAATCCTATCCTTCTCTTCACCACTCACATCCATCCTTCATAAATCCCCACCAACCTCACCCTTCAAATTCAAACCACTTTCCCTCCCAAACCCACCCATAATGGCCGAACCATTCATCCCCTCTCTCCTATATATACCCCTCTTCAACCCTTCATTTTCACACAACCTAAACACCACTTCTCTCCCTCTTTGGCCGAATACACCACCATCCCCCTCTTCCTCATTCTTCTTCTTCTACTCTCTTCTTTCTTCTTTTGCTCGAGGACGAGCAAACATTTTAAGTTTGGTGTGGTAAAAGCGCTGCTTTTTCGTTTTTCCATAACCATTATGGCATCCAAGGCCGGAGAAACCTCTAAGAAGAGGAAAGGGAAAGCAAAAGCTTCCACCTCCGAGTCATGGGAGATGGATAGATTCCTCTCAAGGGTGCATCAAGTCTACTTCTATGAAGTTGTGGCCTTGAAGAAGGTGATCCCCGAGGTCCCTTTTTCACTCAAAAAGGGTGAATATCCGGAGATCCGCCATGAGATCCGAAGAAGAGGTTGGGAAGTTCTTACCAACCCCATTCAACAAGTCGGAATCTTGATGGTTCAAGAGTTCTATGCCAATGCATGGATCACCAAGAACCTTGACCAAAGTGTGAACCCGAATCCAAAGAACTACCTTACTATGGTTCGGGGGAAATACTTGGATTTTAGTCCGGAGAGTGTGAGGGTGGCGTTCAACTTGCCTATGATGCAAGGAGATGAACATCCTTACACTAGAAGGGTTAACTTTGATCAAAGGTTGGACCAAGTCCTCACAGTCATATGTGAAGAGGGCGCACAATGGAAGCAAGATTCAAGAGGAAAGCCGGTCCAATTGAGAAGGCATGACCTCAAACCCGTGGCTAGAGGATGGTTAGAGTTCATACAACGCTCAATCATTCCCACTAGCAACCGGTCCGAAGTTACCATAGACCGGGCCATCATGATCCATAGCATCATGATTGGAGAAGAAATAGAAGTTCATGAGGTCATAGCCCAAGAACTCTATAAGGTGGCGGACAAGACCTCCACCTTAGCAAGGTTAACCTTTCCTCATCTCATTTGTCACCTCTGTTATTCAGTTGGAGTTGACATAGAGGGAGACATCCCCATTGATGAGGACAAACCCATCACCAAGAAAAGGATGGAGTACACAAGGGATCCCACTCATCATGAAATCCCTGAAATTCCTCAAGGGATGAATTTTCCTCCACAAAACTATTGGGAGCAACTACACACCTCCCTAGGAGAGTTGAGTTCCAACATGGGACAACTAAGGGTGGAGCATCAAGAACACTCCATCATCCTTCATGAAATTAGAGAAGATCAAAGAATCATGAGGGAGGAGCAACAAAGACAAGGAAGAGACATTGAGGAGCTCAAACACTCCATAGGATCTTCAAGAGCAAGAAAGAGCCGCCATCACTAAGGTGGACCCGTTCTTTGATTTCCTTGTTATTTGTTCTTCTGTTTTTCGAATTTTATGCTTATGTTTATCCATGTTTGTGTCTTATGATCATTAGTGTCTTAGTGTCTATGCCTTAAAGTTATGAATGTCCTATGAATCCATCACCTTTCTTGAATAAAAATGTGCTTAATTGAAAAGGAAGAATTGCATGAATTTTGAATTTTATAACAGTTAATTATTTTGATGTGGTGGCAATATTTTTGTTCTCTGAATGTATGCTTAAACAGTGCATATGTATCTTGAATTTGTGGTTCATGAATGTTGGCTCTTGAAAGAATGATGAAAAAGGAGACATGTTACTGAGGATCTGAAAAATCAATAAAATGATTCTTGAAGCAAGAAAAAGCATTTCAAAAAAAAAAACCGAAAAAAAAAGAAGAAAAAAAAAATAATAGAGAAATAAGAGTTGTGATCCAAGGCAAATAAGAGTGTGCTTAAGAACCCTGGACACCTCTAATTGGGGACTTTAGCAAAGCTGAGTCACAATCTAAAAAGGTTCACCCAATTATGTGTCTGTGGCATGTATGTATCCGGTGGTAATACTGGAAGACAGAGTGCTTTGGGCCACAGCCAAGACTCAATAAATAGCTATGTTCAAGAATCATCATACTTTACTAAGAGAATCATTAGCACTATCTGGACTCTGAGTTCCTAAAGAAGCCAACCATTCTGAATTTCAAGGGATAGATTGGGATGCCAAAACTGTTCAGAGGCAAAAAGTTAAAAACCCCGCTCATCTAATTAATACTGATCTTCATAGATGTTTTTGGAATTCATTGCATATTCTTTTCTTTTTATCTTATTTGATTTTCAGTTGCTTGAGGACAAGCAACAATTTAAGTTTGGTGTTGTGATGAGCGGATAATTTGTATACTTTTTGGCATTGTTTTTAGTATGTTTTTGTTATGATATAGTTAGTTTTTAGTATATTTTTATTAGTTTTTAGTTAAAATTCACTTTTCTGGACTTTACTATGAGTTTGTGTGTTTTTCTGTGATTTCAGGTATTTTCTGGCTGAAATTGAGGGACCTGAGCAGAAATCTGATTCAGAGACCAAAAAGGACTGCAGATGCTGTTGGATTCTGACCTCCCTGCACTCGAAGTGGATTTTCTGGAGCTACAGAAGCCCAATTGACGCGCTCTCAACGGCGTTGGAAAGTAGACATCCTGGGCTTTCCAGCAATATATGATAGTCCATACTTTGCCCAAGATTTGATGGCCCAAACCGGCGTTCAAAGTCACCTCAAGAAATCCCAGCGTTAAACGCTGGAACTGGCACCCAAATGGGAGTTAAACGCCCAAACTGGCACTAAAGCTGGCGTTTAACTCCAAGAAGAGTCTCTGCACGAAAAATGCTTCACTGCTCAGCCCAAGCACACACCAAGTGGGCCCGGAAGTGGATTTTTATGTCATTTACTCATTTCTGTACACCTTAGGTTACTAGTTTTCTATAAGTAGGACCTTTGACTATTGTATTAGAAATCTTTGGATCTTTATATCTTTTGATCACTTTAGATCTTAGATCATTGGGAAGCTGGCCATTCGGCCATGCCTAGACCTTATGCTTATGTATTTTCAACGGTGGAGCTTCTACACACCATAGATTAAGGTGTGGAGCTCTGCTGTACCTCGAGTATTAATGCAATTACTATTGTTCTTCCATTCAATTCCGCTTGTTCTTTATCCAAGATATCACTTGTTCTTCAACTTGATGAAGGTGATGATTGACGCCCATCACCATTCTCACCCATGAACAAAGTGACTGACAACCACTCTTGTTCTACAAGCATTTGAGGCTTGGTGAATATCTCTTGGATTCCTGATTGCACGATGCATGGTTGATCGCCTGACAACCGAGTGCTCGCCTGACAAACGAGCCAGCCATTCCGTGAAGTCAGAATCTTCGTGGTATAGGCAAGAATTGATGGCAGCATTCAAGAGAATCCGGAAGGTCTAACCTTGTCTGTGGTATTCTGAGTAGGATTCAATGACTGAATGACTGTGACGTGCTTCAAACCTGTAACCTACCGGGCGTTAGTGACAGACGCAAAAGAATCACTGGATTCTATTCCGGTAGGGGAGGGAACCACACCGGTGATTGGCAGCACTGTGACAGAGTGTGTGCATTAGCTTTCACTGCGAGGATGGGAGGTAGCTGCTGACAACAGTGAAACCCTACACGAGCTTGCCATGGAAAGGAGGAAGAAGGATTGGATGAAGGCAGTAGGAAAGCAGAGAGACGGAAGGGAAGGCATCTTCATGCGCTTATCTGAAGTTCCTACCAATGAATTACATAAGTATCTCTATCTTTATCTTTATGTTATTTTCGTTCATCACCATTATCATTTGAGTTTGCCTGACTAAGATTTACAAGATGACCATAGCTTGCTTCAATACTAACAATCTCCGTGGGATCGACCCTTACTCACGTAAGGTTTATTACTTGGACGACCCAGTGCACTTGCTGGTTAGTTGTGCGAAGTTGTGTAATGCCATGGTATTGAGCTACCACGTTTTTTGGAGCCATTACCGGGGATTATGAGAGTTGTGAAAAAGTATTGTTCACAATTTCGCCCACCAGAGTTGCAGAAAATTAAATGGCAGGAAAGTAAATTGCAGAAAGTAAAGTGTAGAATCTTAAATGGGGATTCGGGGGGATGAACATAAAGATAAATGGCAGAAAGTAAAGAGAATGGGTGAGATCAGAAATGGGAGATTCATTGGGCTTAGGAGATGTTGCATTCTCTGGATCAAGTTCACTCCCATCTCTTCCTCAATCAATGCATTCATTGATCTCCTTGGAAATCTTAGGTGATTGGATCCCAATTCCTTGGCAACCCAATCTCTTTAAGCTTGAACAATTGTCCAATTCCTTGATTTAATTGTTCATGGGAAGAGATGAAGTATGGTCACTGATTATACCACATGTATTTTCAAATCAAAGTGTTGGGAGGATTATATGTCACTATATCCGTCCAAACCCCAATTTGGTCAAACACGAGAAAGAATTTCTAGCATGATCTCCTCATCCCTTTTCCAAGGCTCAGAGGAGATCCAATTATGGAGAGTTTCTTTTCCAAGACAACCAACCAATTGAATTAAGATCGAAAGCTTTCTAGTAAATCAAGAGAAAAGAAAGAGGAAGAAGAATGAAAACTATAATTGATCCACCAAATTACAACAGAGCTCCTGGTGCACGAAATTGCAATCACACTTGCAATTTCTCACAACTAACCAGCAAGTGCACTGGGTCGTCCAAGTAATACCTTACGTGAGTAAGGGTCGATCCCATGGAGATTGTCGGCTTGAAGCAAGCTATGGTTACCTTGTAACTCTTAGTCAGGAGATTAATAATGAAAAGGGTTTTTGTTCACAATGTAATAAAAGACCATAAAATAAAAGGTACTTGTGATTCAGTAATGGAGAATATGTTGGAGTTTTGGAGATGCTCTGTCATCTGAATCTCTGCTTTCCTATTGTTTTCTTCTTCACGCACGCAAGGCTCCTTCCATGGCAAGCTGTATGTTGGAGGATCACCATTGTCAATGGCTACCATCCGTCCTCTCAGTGAAAAAGGTCCATGTACATGGCTAATCATCTGTCGGTTCTCACTTGTGTTGGAATAGGATCCAATGATCCTTTTGCGTCTGTCACACGCCCAACATTTGTGAGTTTGAAGCTCGTCACAATCATCCCTTCCCGGATCCTACTTAGAATACCACAGACAAGGTTTAGACTTTTCGGATCTCAGGAATGCTGCCAATTGATTCTAGATTATACCACAAAAACTCTGGATGCACGAATTCAAACACTCTGTTGTTAGGAGAGGTACTCAAATTCATGAACTAGGAACCCAAGAGATACACATTAAATCTAAGATAGAACGGAGGTTGTCAGGCACACATTCATAAGTTGAGAATGGTGATGAGTGTCATGGATCACCATATTCATCATGTTTAAGTGCAAATGAATATCTTAGAATGGAAACAAGCATGATTGAATGGAAAACAGTGGTAATTGCATTAATCCATCGAGACACAACAGAGCTCCTCACCCCCAACAATGGAGTTTAGAGACTCATGCCGTAGAGATACAATGTAAAACGTGAAAATGTCATGAGGTACAAAATAAATCTCTAAAAGTCATTTTTATACTCAACTAGTAACCTAGGTTTACAGAAAATGAGTAAACTAAGATAGGTAGTGCAGAAATCCACTTCTGGGGCCCACTTGGTGTGTGCTAGGGCTGAGCATTGGAGCTTTCACGTGCATAGGCTATTCTTGGAATTAAACACCAGCTTTGGTGCCAGTTTGGGCGTTTAACTCCAACTTTTATGCCAGTTCTGGCGTTTTGACGCTAGAAAATGGCATAGAGCTGGCGTTTTGACGCCATTTTACGTCATCAAAACGCGTGCAAAGTATGAACTATTATATATTGCTGGAAAGCCCTGGATGTCTATTTCCCAACGCAATTAAGAGCGTGCCATTTGGAGTTCTGTAGCTCCAGAAAATGCACTTCAAGTGCAGGGAGGTCAGAATCCAACAGCATCTGCAGTCCTTTTTCAGCCTCTGAATTAGATTTTTGCTCAGGTCCCTCAATTTCAGCCAAAAAATACCTGAAATCACAGAAAAACACACAAACTCATAGTAAAGTCTAGAAATATGTTTTTTGCACAAAAACTAATAAAAATATACTAAAAAGTGGCTAAATCCTACTAAAAACTATATGAAAGTACCCCCAAAAGCGTATAAAATATCCGCTCATCACAACACCAAACTTAAACTGTTGCTTGTTCTCAAGCAACTAGATGAATGAAATAGGATAAAAAAAGAAAATCAAGAGGCAATAGCATCTCAGAGTTTACATGAAGCTCAAATTCTAATTAGATGAGCGGGGCTAGTAGCTTTTTGCTTCTGAAATAGTTTTGGCATCTCCATTTATCCTTTGAAGTTCTGAATGACTGGCATCTATAGGAACTCAGAATTCAAATATTGTTATTGATTTTCCTAGTTTAGCATGTTGATTCTTGAACACAGCTACTTTATGAGTCTTGGCCGTGACCCTAAGCATTATGTTTTCCAGTATTACCACCGGATACATAAATGCCACAGACACATAACTGAGTGAACCTTTTCAGATTGTGACTCAGCTTTGCTAAAGTCCCCAGTTAGAGGTGTCCAGAGTTCTTAAGCACACTCTTTTTGCATCGGATCACGATTTTAACCACCCAGTCTCAAGTTTTTCACTTGGACCTGCATGCCACAAGCACATGGTTAGGGACAGCTTGATTCAGCCTCTTAGGCCAGGATTTTATGCTTGTAGGCCCCCCTATCCATTGATGCTCAAAGCCTTGGATCCTCTTCACCATTGCCTTTTGGTTTAAAGAACTATTGGCTTTTTCTGGATGCTTTCTTCTTTTTCTTTCTTTTATTTTTTTCATTTTTTTTCAAGCTTTGTTCTTCACTGCTTTCTCTTGCTTCAAGAATCGATTATATGATTTTTCAGATTATCAACAACATTTCTCTTTTTTCATCATTCTTTCAAGAGCCAACAATTTTAACATTCATAAACTTCACTATCAAAATTTATGCTCTGTTCAAGCATTCATTCAGAGAACAAAAATTATTGTCACCACATATAAATAATTTGAATTTTTCTTATTAAGAACTCGAAAATAAAATTGCTTCCTTATTCTAAAAATCTGCTATTTTATTCATGTTTAATTATGATGAAAAAAATAAATTATAGCTTACTTGGGGATAAAATTAAAAACAAAAAATAAAGACACTAATTACTACTATTCATATGACTCTTAAAATAGATTTCTAATACCAGATTTATCACAAAATTAAGATTAGGACTCAACAACCTTTATTTTGGGAGGTGGATTCTCCTTCAATCTGTGGGGTGTCTGGCCCTTCAAGAGATAGCTTCTGGCACTTTAGCTCCTGCAGTTCACACCCTTGCTTCTCCTGTTCCTTAAGCAGCTTGCAGAGCATGCTATTTTGATTTTGCTGTTCTTCTTTCATTTGATCCATGGCTTCTTGCAGCTTGGTGATAGATGCTTCTAAGCAGTTTCAGTAGTCAATCTGTGGGATTTCTGGGAGGAACTCCTGCGCCCTCCTTTTGATGGGAATGTCTTGCACTTGTTGCCATTCCTTGACTTTTTTGTGATTAGGAGATCAACTGAGATATACTCATCTACTCCCATCTTTACTCAAGCATCTTTACATAGCAGAGAAATCAAGCTTGGGTAGGCCAATTTGGCTTCAGCGGAGTTCTTGTTTGCAATTGTATAAAGCTCACAAGAAATCAGATGATGAACTTCCACTTCGTTTCCCATCATGATACAATGGATCATCACTGCTCTTTTAACAGTGACCTTAGAGCGATTGCTGGTGGGTAGTATGGAACGTCCAATAAAATCCAGCCAGCTCTAGCAACTGGTTTGAGATCCCCTCTCTTGAGTTGAATTGGGACATTCTTTGTATTGGTTACCCACTTGGCTCCAGGGATGCATATGTCCTCTAGAACTTGGTCCAAGCGCTTATCTTGACTCACAATTCTACTGTTAAAGGATTCTGGGTCATCTTGTAGTTGAGGCAGCTTGAAGATCTCTCTTATGCTGTCAACGTGAAAGTAGATAATCCTCCCTCTGACCATAGTTCGAAAGGTATAGAAGGCGGTTCCAGACATTCTCTGTTTATCTGTTTGCCACAGATTTAAGTAGAATTCCTGAACCATGTTTCTTCACACCTTTGTCTCAGGATTAGCTAGGATTTCCCAGCCTCTGTTTCGAATCTGCTCTTGGATCTCCGAATATTCATCTTCTTTCAGATCAAATTTAACTTCCGGGATTACTGACCTCAGACCCATTATTTTATAATAATGGTCTGCATGTTCTTTTGTTAAGAACCTCTCTTGATTCCAAAGAGATTTTGGAATATTCTCTTTCTTGCCTCTTGAGGTGGTTAGTTTTCCCTTAGGAGCCATGATCTTGGTGAGTCTTGGCTCAGTGATCACGAAAAGCACATCAAACTTAGAGGTTTGCTTGTCCTCAAGCAAAAGAAAGAAAAGGAGAGGAAGAGAAAGAGAGACAATTTCGAATGGTGGAGGAGAGGGGATGGCCGAATGTGAATTTAAAAGGGAGAGGGGTGGGTTCGAAAATTTTGAAAAAGAAATGATAGAAGATATGATTTGTAAAAAGATAGTTATGATATGCAAAAGATGTGTTGTTAAAATTGAAAAGATAAGAGAAAGATTTGAAACAGATAAATCTAATTTTGAAAAGATAATGTGATGGGTTGAAAAAGATTTGAAAAGAAATAAAAAAAGATATATGAGTTTTGGAAAAGATTTGAAAAGAATTTAAAAAGATATATGAGTTTTGACAAAGATTTTGAAAGAAATAGAAAAAGATTTTTAGGATTAAGAAATTTTTGAAATTAAAATTGAAAGATGAGGATTTGTAACATGTTCATGCAAGAAATGTGGATGAAAATATGAAAATTTTTAAAAAAATCTGAGTTGGGAACAAGAACCTCCTCCTCTCCATGTTCTTGGCGTTAAACGCCCAAGAGTAGCATGTTTTGGGTGTTTAACGCCCAATTGTTGCTTGCTTTGGGCATTTAAACGCCCAGCCAGGTACCCTGGCTACCTGGCTGGGCGTTTAAATGCCAGATTTCCTTTGTCACTGGGCGTTTTCTAAATGCCCAAGATGCTGCAAGTCTGGCATTAAACACGCAGAATGGCACCCATTCTGGCGTTTAACACCCAGAAGGGGCTTCTTACTGGCGTTAAACACCCAGAATGATACCCATTCTGGCGTTTAACGCCCAAAAACGCTCCTTACTAGCGTTTTTCTGCCAGTGAGTTCCTTTTCTCTGTTTTCTGCTCTGAATCTTTCTGTAACCCTGTGAACTCCTGTAATTGAAGATAAATTTTATATCAAACTCCTAAAATTATTATTTAAAATATAAATATACTTAACCAATGGCTGGGTTGCCTCCCAGCAAGCGCTTCTTTTTTGTCTTTAGCTGGACCTTACTGAGCATTATTCTAGTCTCAGTGCTGAGCATTCTTGCTCAATATTCCTTTCAAGATAGTGTTTGACTCTTTGTCCATTAACAATGAATTTTTTATCAGAGTCAGTATTCTGAAGCTCCACATATCCATATGGTGACACACTTGTAATCACATATAGTCCCCTCTACCGGGATTTTAATTTCCCAGGTAATAATCTAAGTCTAGAGTTGAATAGCAGGACCTTTTGTCCTGGTTCAATGACTTTGGATGACAATTTCTTATCATGCCACCTTTTTGCTTTCTCCTTGTAAATTTTTGCATTTTCGAAAGCATTGAACCTGAATTCTTCTAGCTCATTCAACTGGAGCAATCTTTTCTCTCCAGCTAATTTAGCATCAAGGTTTAGGAATCTGGTTGCCCAGTAGGCCTTGTGTTCCAGTTCCACGGGCAGATGACAGGCCTTGCCATACACAAGTTGGTATGGAGAATTTCCTATAGGAGTATTGAATGCTGTTCTGTATGCCCACAGAGCATCATCCAAGCTCTTTGCCCAATCCTTTCTACGGGCCATTACAGTCCGTTCCAGGTTTCTTTTTAGTTCTCTATTAGAGACCTTAGCTTTGCCATTTTTCTGTGGATGATATGGAGTTACCACCTTGTGGCTAATTTCATACCAGACCATAGCAGCGTAAAGCTATTTATTGCAGAAATGAGTGCCTCCATCACTGATTAATACTCTAGGGATACCAAATCTACTGAAAATGTGTTTCTGGAGGAACTTTATCACTATTTTAGTATCATTAGTGGGTGTTGCAATTGCCTTTACCCACTTAGATACATAATCCACTGCCACCATAATATAAGTGTTTGAGTATGAAGGTGGGAACGGTCCCATGAAGTCAATACCCCATACGTCAAATAATTTAATCTCTAAGATCCCTTGTTGAGGCATGGCATAACCATGAGGCAGATTACCAGCTCTCTGGCAACTGTCATAGTTCCGTACAAACTCTTGGGAGTCTTTATAGAGAGTAGGCCAATAGAAGCTGCATTGGAGGACTTTTGTGGCTGTTCGCTCACTTCCGAAATGTCCTCCATACTGTGATCCATGGCAATGCCAAAGGATCCTCTGCGCTTCTTCTCTAGGCACACATCTACGGATTATTCCATCTGCGCATCTCTTAAAGAGATATGGTTCATCCTACAAGTAGTACTTTGCATCAGAAATTAATTTTTTTTGTCTGCTGCCTGCTGTACTCCTTGGGTATGAACCTTGCAGCCTTATGCAATGTTTGCAAAGCATGGTACTTCCTGAATGGTAAAGAGTTGCTCATCAGAAAAGGTTTCAGAGATCTCAGTAATAGGGAGGGACGCCCCTTCTACTGGTTCTATCCGAGACAGGTGATCTGCTACTTAGTTTTCTGTCCCTTTTCTGTCTCTTATTTCTATATCAAACTCTTGTAGAAGCAATACCCACCTTATGAGCCTGGGTTTTGAATATTGATTTGTGAGTAGATATTTAAGAGTAGCATGGTCAATGTACACAATCACCTTTGATCCTATTAAATAGGATCTGAACTTGTCAATAGCATAAACCACTACAAGCAATTCTTTTTCTGTGGTTGTGTAATTTTTCTGTGCATCATTTAGAACACAGCTGGCATAGTAGATGACATGCAGAAGTTGTCATGCCTCTGTCCCAATACTGCACCAATGGCATGGTCACTAGCATCACACATCAGTTCGAATGGTAATGTCCGGTTTGGTGCAGAAATGACTAGTGTTGTAACCAGCTTGGCTTTCAGGGTCTCAAACGCCTGCAGACACTCTGTGTCAAATATAAATGGCATGTCAGCAGTTAGCAGATTACTTAGAGGTTTTTCGATTTTTGAAAAATCCTTTATAAACCTCCTATAGAATCATGCATGCCCCAGAAAGCTTCTAATTGCCTTAACATTGGCAGGTGGTGGTAATTTTTCAATTACCTCCACCTTAGCTTGATCCACCTCTATTCCCTTGCTCGAAATCTTGTACCCAAGGACGATCCCTTCAGTCACCATAAAGTGACATTTTTTCCAGTTTAAAACCAGGTTAGTCTCTTGGCACCTTTTCAGAACAAGTGTCAGGTGATCAAGGCAGGAGCTGAATGAGTCTTTATATACTGAGAAGTCATCCATGAAGACTTCTAGAAATTTTTCCACCATATCAGAGAAAATAGAAAGCATGCATCTCTAAAAGGTTGCAGGTGCATTACACAGCCCAAATGGCATCCTTCTGTAGGCAAATACTCCAGATGGACATGTAAATGCTGTTTTCTCTTGATCCTGAGGATCTACTGCAATTTGGTTGTAGCCTGAATAGCCATCCAAAAAGTGGTAATAATCATGACTTGCTACTCTTTCTAGCATCCGGTCTATGAATGGTAAAGGAAAATGATCCTTTCTGGTGGTTGTATTGAGTCTTCTGTAGTCAATACACATGCGCTATCCTGTAACTGTTCCTGTAGGAACCAGTTCATTTTTCTCATTATGAACTTTTGTCATGCCTCCTTTCTTGGGGACGACTTGGACAGGGCTCACCCAGGGGCTATCAGAAATGGGATAAATAATCCCAGCCTCTAGTAATTTAATGACTTCCTTCTGTACCACTTCCTTCATGGCTGGATTCAGCCGCTTTTGTGGTTGAACCACTGGCTTAGCATTATCCTCCAAGAGAATCTTGTGCATACATCTGGCTGGGCTAATGCCCTTAAGATCACTTATGGACCACCCAAGAGCTGTCTTATGTGTCCTTAGCACTTGAATTTGCGCTTCCTCTTCCTGTGGCTTTAAGGTAGAGCTTATGATCACAGGAAAAGTGTTGTCTTCTCCCAGAAATGCATATTTCAGGGATGGTGGTAGTGGTTTGAGCTATGGTTTGGGGGCTTTTCCTCTAATTGAGGAGTTTTCGGAGGTCCTTCTATTTCCTTTAGCTCCTCCAGATTAGGCTGAACATCTTTAAATATGTCCTCTAGCTCTGATTCGAGACTTTCAGTCATATTGACTTCTTCTACCAGAGAGTCAATAAGATCAACTTTCATGCAGTCTTTTGGTGTGTCTGGATGCTGCATAGCTTTGACAGCATTCAACTTAAACTCATCCTCATTGACTCTCAGGGTTACTTCCACTTTTTGAACATCAATGAGAGTTCGGCTAGTTGCTACGAAAGGTCTTCCCAGAATGATAGTTGCACTCTTGTGCTCCTCCATTTCCAGCACTACAAAGTCAGTGGAAAGGTAAATGGCCCAACCTTGACAATCATGTCTTCAATTATGCCTGATGGGTATTTAATGGAGCCATCAGTAAGTTGAAGACAGATTCGGATTGGTTTGATCTCTTCTGTCAAACCAAGCTTTCTGATAATAGATGCAGGGATTAGGTTGATACTTGCCCCAAGATCAGATAGAGCTGTCTTGGTACGAATTCCTTCTAATGTGCATGGTATCATAAAGCTTCCAGGGTCCTTAAGCTTTTCTGGTAAGCTCTTTAGAATGAATGCACTGCATTCCTCAGTGAGAAAAACTTTTTCAGTTTCTCTCCAATCCTTCTTATAGCTTAAGATCTCTTTCATGAACTTAGCATAGGAAGGTATTTGCTCAAGTGCTTCTGCAAACGGAATCTTTATTTCAAGAGTCCTGAGATAGTTTGCAAAGCGGGCAAATTGCTTATCCTATTCCTCTTGGCGGAGTTTCTGAGGATAAGGTATTTTGGCTTTATATTCTTCAACCTTGGTTGCTGCAGGTTTATTTCCCACAGAAGTAGGCTGAGACGCCTTCTTGAGGGAGTTATTATCAGCACTTGCGGGTGTCTGATCCCTTACTGGCGTTTGAACGCCATGATTGGGTGCTGGATTGGCATTTAACGCCAGATTCCTACCTTGTTCTGGCGTTTGAACACCAAAATTAAACATGGAATTAGCGTTTGACACCAACTTTTCACGTTTTTCTAGTGTTTGAATGCCAGAACTGGGCGTCCAGTGGGCGTTTAACGCCAATTTGTCACCCTTTTCTGGCGTTTGAACGCCAGAATCATTCCTCTCTGGGCTCTTACTATCCTTAGAGGGATTTTGGGTAGCATTCTATTCATCCTCTGTCAGCTGTTCTTTCCTTGGCTTTCTGCTGCTTTGAGTTGATTGACAAATGAATTTTTGCCGGTATAGAAATTATCAAGTAATCAATCGTAGTATAGTCTAAACCGACGCAAAATCCATCATCAAACAAATCTACAATCTATAACCGAGAGTATTAGTCCCAAGTCGTTCTTCCCTAGGAATGCTACAAGGATGCATGCTATTGGTTAAGTGGTCTTTTGTGGTTTAAAGAGTGTAGCATAAAAGTGTGAACAAAAGAAAACAACAAACAATCAATATTAAAAGCCTTGGCCAAGGTTGAACATTGGAAGTCCCATCACTATAGCTTCATTCAATTGTGATAACAAGGGAGTGTTGCTTTACTTAGTTAACCCCTAATTATAGGAGAAAGTCAAGTAAAAGTAACTAACTTGAGTCACAAGTTCTAGTCTTACCCTAGGGAAGTCTAGCTTTAGTGCACTCTAAGTCAATTAGCAATCCTCAATTCTTAATCAACAATTGACATCCATTATTCAAGTGTCTCCAATGACTCAACCCCTAGGCCAAGTGAGGGAATACTACTCCATATCTAAAGTTGGCATTTTCTCAAACACTTGGAGGGCAAGAATGAAAGACATAGTAAAATTGAGAAGAGATTTAGAATCAAAGCAATTCAATACAAGAGATTAACAACAATCAACAATGAACAACAATAAAAAATGAAATCTTCAATGAATCAATAGAATCCAAAACAACAAAGTTAAACCTAAGATCTATGACATTTGAACAATCACAAACACTAATGAGATTAGAGAAGAGGATCTTCAACATGAAGAAAGTAAATGAAGTGTTGTAATAGATCTCACCAAGGAATGGTTGAGAATTGAGAAGATGAAGATGAATCCTAGAGAGAAGTTGGAGTTTCTCTCTCTACAAAATGTAACTAACTAGAAAATATCTACCTAATGATCTAAAATTAGTCTATGGATGTGAATGTGTGTCAATGTGTGAATTGAATGTCAATCCCCTTCAATCCTTGGCTCTTATATGCATTTTGGCGCCAAAGTTGGTTGCTAAAACCTTCCAAAATTGCCAGACACGTGCTGTAATAAAAGAATCACGTGCGGGCTACGACGCGTGCGCGCACGGTACGCGTGCGCGCACGGTACGCGTGCGCGTCCTCAGCCAATTCTGCGATGTGCGCGCAAGCGCCTTGTGCGCGTACGCGTGCTCGGCTGAGATCAACTCTTTGGCTTTTTGTGCTTCTCTCCACTTGCATGCTTCCTTCCTTGCTTCCTTTGATCCATGCCTAGCCCATTTCATCCTGAGATTACTAGCAAACACATCAAGGCATCTTATGGAATCAAAGAGAAATTAGAATTCATCAAAATAAGGCTTACAAAGCATGTTTTTACACTTAAGCACAAATGTGGGAGAGATAACAAAACCATGCTAATTCATAGGCTAAATGTGACAAAAGGTTATCAAAATACTCTAAATTCAATACAAGATAAACCCTCAAAATGGGGTTTGTCAACCTCCCCACACTTAAACCAAGCATGTCCTCATGCTTAAACCAAGAGAAAGCAAAGGGTATGGCATTTATTCAATGGGAACTAACTAAATGCAATCTACCTATATGCAACTATCTACATGAATGCAATTGCTTGGTCAAAATAAATTAATTCCCAAGAAGCATATATGCACAAGGGCTAAGGACTAGCAAGTCTAATCCACAATTGAATTGAGTTATTAAATATTTTTATAAACTTGCATGAAAATTATGATCATAGGTGAAAACATGTAATTGAGCATCAAACCCTCACCGGGTGTGTTTGCACTCTATTCGCTCAAGTGTTTAGGGGTTGACTCACTCAATTCTCTCCTAATCATGCTTTCTAAGATTTGTTTTTCTTCTAACAATCGACATATATTTCATGCATGCATACAAGTATCATGAGGTCTTTTCTTTAGGTTGTAATGGGGCTAGGTCAAGGTAGGATGCATATTTGGTTAAGTGAGTTTGAAATTTGAATCTTTGATAAGCTTAAACTTCCCACCTAACCTATGACATCCTATACAATTAAGTTCTAATCTAACTACCCATTCCTCACTTTTTCACATACTCATGTATTCCTTTTTAATTTCAAACACCTATGCATTGATTTTATTGAGCTTCACTTTGTTTTGGGGCATTTTGTCCCCTTTTTATTTCTTTCTTTTTCTTCTTTTTCTTTCTTTTTCCTAATTTTTTTCTTTTCCTTTTCCATATTTTTTTTCTCTTTTTTTTTCTTTTGTTTTTCTCATTTTTTTTCTTCTATGTACAAGAACCTCAATGCATAAGGTTTTACATTTGATCAATACATGAGTATGTACCCAATTCCCAATATTTTCAATAACAATACAAAACTACCCTTTTATTCACCCAATGTCCCAAGGTTCCCACACTTAAATGATACTCACACATACTTGCCTAAGCTAATCAAAGATCCAAATAAGGACATTTATTGTTTTTCGCTTTAGGGCTTGTAATGTGCTAAATTAAGAATAAGTGGGTTAATCGTAGGCTCAAATTGGCTAACAAAGGAATATAAAAGGTTGGCTATTTGGGTAAGTGAGCTAATGAAATGATGGCCTCAATCATATAAATGCATGAATACACAAAATAATGGACATAAAGAATCAAACAAATCAAAGATTACAATTATAGAAAGAGAATAATGCACACAAGAAGGAAAATAAGTGGTTATAAGATGTAACCACACCATTAGGCTCAAATCTCACTTGCTTGTGTTCTTAGCTCAAAAACATGATCCATAATATATATAATTCAAGCAAGTTCTATGAAAAGTTTTTTACTCAAATCAATTGAGGTGCCCTATAGATAGAAATCTTGAAAATTTTCATTATTTTGACTAAGCTTATTGTGTATATATATGCAAAAATAAGAAAATGCAAGTAAAAATCCTAAAATCCTAGAATGAAATGCAAAAGTGTTGGAATTAGAAACTTATCACCCAAAATCGCCGAACGGTCGGACGACCTCCCCACACTTAAAAGTTTGCACCGTCCTCGGTGCACTTAAAGATGAGCAAGGGGGTACGGCGACTCTCCGGATTGCTACATGTTCTTTCTTCCGCTTCCATGTTTGCTTGTGGTGCATTGTTCATGAAAAACAAAAATATAACACCATAAGATGGGAAAACAAAAGCAAGGAAGCATAATTGTTGGAATGAGGTAAATCACTAGAATTGAGTGAGTGAATTAGTGTGACATTGATGACAAGTAGGTGTGTGAATCCTAAATTGCGCGGTTTAGAGCACACATTAGCATAAAAAGCTATGTCACAAAAGAAGCATGCACTTCACTTATTCTACTATGCTTGAGATGCTTTAAATGAACTTGTAAGGTAAAACAAGCATTAAAGAAGCATGAAAGCGTTCAAGCTAAAGTATATGGATGCATATGATCATGAAATACCATGCATTAAGGTAAATGCACAACATCATCCATCAAGAGGTTGCCTAATCACAAAATAAGGCTCAAATCACATGGTGGCCAAATCATGTAATTCAAGAAGAGTCACAAGCTCGAAGGCAATTCTCATCACTTGGTATTCTTAAAAGTGAAGCATGAAAAACTCAAAACCAAGTAGCAAAATATAACCTCAATCATAGAATCCAACAAAGATTATCTAAAAAACATTAATGCTAAATTAGCATTTAGGCAATAAGGGGGAGCAATGTATAGTAAGCAAAGTCAATAATCCAACACTTATGATGAAAGGAGAGAAAATAAAATGAAAACAAAACTAAAACTAACTAATTAACTAACCAACTAACTAATTAACTAACTAAAATAAATGGTTATCCATGGTGTTTGGAAGTGTTGGATGAGGGATTAGAGGAGGGAAGAAGAAAGGAGAAGGAAAAGAAATGGAAAGAGGGGAAGAAAAGAAATGTAGTGAAGGAAAGGCATCCACGCGTACGCGCACATGGCGCGCCCGCGTCGATGGCTTATTTCGAGAATGGCGCGTACGCGTCATGTGCGCGTACGCGCAAGTGGGGTTGTGCCAAAGGCACAACGTTGGCGTGGCGTAGGCATAACTCTCTGGAAAATGCTTGATGCACGCGTACGCACGCAGTGCGCGTATGCGTGGATGGTGCTCTGTTTTTTTTTTTTTCCAAATTTTTTTTTTGCTATGTTTTTGCACCAATCCAAGCATTCCAAACCTCCAAACATCTACCAAAATACCATAAAACCTTATTTAACATACTAAACTACCAATTATACTCAACTAACTAAACAAAATATGAAAGCAACTAAATTCTACACTATTTACAAAAAAAAAAAGAAAATAAAAAGATGTTACCATGGTGGGGTGCCTCCCACCTAGCACTTTTATTTATTGTCCTTAAGTTGGACTTATGGGGAGCTCCTCATCAAGGTGGCTTGTGCTTGTACTCATCTTGGAACTTCCACCAATGCTTGGACTTCCAATAAGCTCCACCATTCAAGATTAATATCTCCAAGCTTTGATGGAGTTCTTCACAAACCATGGGCTCCCAATGTTGATCCTCATATGTTCCCGGATCCCATATTTTGTCTTCACACCCATCTCCAAGTTGATTATCATTAATCCATGTGGGTGGTGAGCAAGGTGAATTCTCAACAAAGTGACCAAACATCCTTCTAGACCCATGTATTCTAGTTATACACCAACCTTTGCTATCAAGCTTTGGACATGTGACCATAGTGAACCTAGGATGGAATTTCCAACCACTAACCATCTCCTTTTTACTCTTAAAGCCACAAATATATCTAAGTTGACCATCCGTTTCAAGCAAACCATATTCAAGGGGAATAATAAAGCTTGAGTATAAGGAATTTACCCACTTGAATGAGAGAATGGATGGTGGTGGCTTGGGGAGAGGTATCTCCAATGTGCTTGCAAGCTCTACTCCCTTGTTTGCTTCTTTGTCAATCTCCACCTCTTCATAAACTTCTTCATTCTCAATCCTTTGTTCATCAACTTCATCTAACTCTTCTCCATCACTCAAGTCATAAATGGGAGGTTGAGAGAAATCTACCTCCACATCACTTTCAAATTCATTGGGAGAAGGTTCTACAAAGTTAAAGGATTCTTCACCAAGAAGATTGGATGCATGATCTCCATCACCAAGGGAACTCAATTCTTGTTTTACTCCTTCCAAGTCTTCATATGGGATATGCCTTGGAGGTTGTGCACATTCCTCCTCAACATCAACTTCAATCTTCTTGGAGGGGTTTTCTATAACTCTAGGTTCCCATGGAAGTTCCGCATCTCCTAAGTCTTCAACCACTTCTTCCTTTTCTTCAATGGTCATAGGTTCCTCCAATTGTTCTAACACAAAGTAGCATTCCTCCTTTTCCACCAACGTTTCCAATCTCTTCTTTAAGCTATGCTCCTCTTTAGATTCTCCACATGTATCCATGGGAGTTCCTTGAGTGTCCAAAAGTTGGGATGCTAGCCGGTTTACCACCTCATCCAAGGTGGTCATGAATTGTTGCACATCCCTTGTCATCTCCTCTTGTCCTTGAAGAAGAACACCGAGGGTATCATCCATTAGAGATTGGGGTGGATGGTAGGGTTCGTCATTTTGGAGAAAGGGTTCATTATAGGAAGGTGGTTCTTCTTGGTAAGGTGGTGGTGTGTATTGAGGTGGTTCTTGGGAGTAGTAATCTTGGAATTGTGGTTCCATGTATGGCTCATATGGTTCAAAAGTTGGTTGGTGTGATGGATAAGGATCATGGTTATAGGGAGGTGTTTGTTGAAAATAGGCTTGTGAGTGTGGTTGAAGTTCAAGTTGAGGATATGACTCATAGGCATATGGTGGTGGTTCTTGAAAATCACAAGGAGATTCACCATAGCCATTGGATTGATATGCATCTAAAAATGGCTCTTCTTCATAGTGCATTGGTGGGGGTTGTTGCCAAGAAGATTGATCATATGCATATGGCTCCTCCCACCTTTGATTGTTCCATCCTTGATACATCTCTCCATTGTAACTCTCATCACCTACAACATAATTGTAATCACACTCATAGCCAAAATGAGAATCCATGATAGCAAGAGAAAAGGAAAATAAAATCAAATGAGAAACAAAGAAAACTAACAAAAACTAACAAAGAGACAAAAAGGCAAGCATATGCACAATATTCACATATATACAATAACCAATAACACAACACCATTGCAATTCCCCGGCAGCGGCGCCATTTTGACGATTGGATTTTTGACGGTTTAGAATTTCTCAAATAAAATCTTGTCGAAGTATAGTTTCTAAACCA
Organism: Arachis hypogaea; assembly: GCF_003086295.3. Classification (NCBI taxonomy): domain Eukaryota; kingdom Viridiplantae; phylum Streptophyta; class Magnoliopsida; order Fabales; family Fabaceae; genus Arachis; species Arachis hypogaea. The sequence continues at coordinate 80,796,152 of NC_092037.1, forward strand.
AGCAATAATCCTCTCATACAAAAAATTGTTTGTCACTAAAACAAACCCCTAAATTTATAAACCGAAGTATTCAAATCTCGGGTCGTTCTCCCTAGGAATTGTAATGAAGTGTCTTGTTATTGGTTGTGAATTATATTTGGGGTTTTTAAGCTTTTGGACAAGAAGTATAAATGGCAAAGAAAATAAACTAACAACTAACAAAGCTCTTGGCAAGATATGAGAACTAGAAGTCCTATCCTAGTTATCCTCCTCAATTGTGATGACAAATTGTCCATTGCTCCCACTTAGTTAACCTCTAACCATGGAGGAAAGTCAAGTGGATGAATCAATTTGATTCCTCAAATCCTAATCAACTCCTAAAGGAAAGACTAGCTTTAGAGGCATTCAAATCAATTAGCAATCTCTCCAATTATCAATCAACAAAGGAATTAGATAACTCAAGAGTTACTAATTACTCTACCTAGGCCAAGAGGAACAAAATCTACACTAAAACTAAAAGAGACATTTCAACAAACACATAGAGTGCAATAGAAGTAAACATTATTAAATGCAAGAATTAAAGGAATCTATAACTACAAAAACAAGAGATCAACAATGGAAGAGCAAAGAAGATACATTTATTATGAATTACCTCTTATTGAATTGGAAGAATGTAGAAAGAACAATACTAGATCTACAACAAAATGTAAGAACAACATAAAGGAAATTACAACAAAAGAATAGAAGAAGATGAATGTAGCAACAAAGAATTGAAAGGTGGAAGTAGAAGAAAGCAAAGATTAAAACCTAGATCTAAGAACTAATCCTAATCCTAATCCTAATTCTAGAGAGAAGTGAGAGCTTCTCTCTCTAGAAACTACTTCTAAAACTAAACTATGACTAATGGTCACTAACATGTATGGTAAAGTATGAAAGTATGTTCATTCCCCCTTCAATCCTTGGCTTAAATAGCATTAGAAATGAGTTGGATTGGGCCCACAAGGCTTGTAAATTCGCTAGCCACGAGTTTGCATGAAGTGATCACGTGCACCAACGGCGCGTGCGCGCCACCATACGTGTAGCAACTATGGCAAATCTTATATCGTTTCGAAGCCCCGGATGTTAGCTTTCTAACCCAACTGGAACCGCATCATTTGGACCTCTGTAGCTCAAGTTATGGTCGTTTAAGTGCGAAGAGGTCGGCTTGACAGCTTTCCGGTTCTTTCATTTCTTCATGAGTTCTCCAACTTTTCATGCTTTCTTTCTTCATTCCCTTGATCCAATCTTTGCCTCCTAAACCTTAAATCACTTAACAAACACATCAAGGCATCTAATGGAATCAAGGTGAATTAAATTTATTCATTTTAAGACCTAAAAAGCATGTTTTCACTCTTAAGCACAATTAAAGGAGAAGTTATAAAACCATGCTATTTCATTGAATAAATGTGGGTAAAAGGTTATAAAATTCCCTAAAATCAATACAAGATAAACCCTCAAAATGGGGTTTGTCATTGATGTATTTAATATTTTTCCACTCCTTAATTGAATAGCTTGACATTCTTCTGTTATTTGTTTAGATAACTGTTGTCTTGTCTTGTCAAGTTGTGCTTCCATATTCTTATTAGCATCCTGAGTATCTTGTAACATTTCTTTGAATTCTGCTAACTGTTTTGTCAAAGTAAGTAATTGCTGGTTGAGTTTAGCAACTTTTTCTGGAGGACTAAGGTCAGTAAATACTGCTTTAGCCTCTTCCTTCATGGAGGACTCACTACTCAAGTACAGATGCTGATTTCTAGCAACTGTATCTATAAGCTCTTGAGCCTCTTCAATTGTCTTTCTCATGTGTATAGATCCACTAGCTGAGTGGTCTAGAGATATCTAAGCTTTTTCTGTAAGCCTATAGTAGAAGATGTCTAACTGCACCCATTCTAAAAACATTTTAGAGGGGCATTTCCTCAGCATCTCTCTGTACCTCTCCCAGGCATTGTAAAGAGATTTATTATCCTCTTGTTTAAAGCCTTGGATATCTAGCCTTAGCTGTGTGATCCTCTTAGGAGGAAAATATTGATTCAGAAATTTTTTTTACAGCTGTTTTCACGTCCTTATGCTGGCCTTAGGTTGGTTATTTAACAACCTCTTAGCTTGGTCTTTTACAGCAAATGGAAACAGTAATAATCTGTAGACATCTTGGTCTACTTCCTTATCATGTACTGTGTCAGAAATTTGTAAGAACTGTGCCAGAAACTCAGTAGGTTCTTCCTGTGGAAGATCGGAATACTCGCAATTTTACTGCACCATGATAATGAGCTGAGGATTCAACTCAAAACTACTGACTCCGATGGAGGGTATACAGATACTACTCCCATATGAAGCAGTAGCAGGGTTAGCATATGACCCCAGAGTCCTTCTGGACTGTTCATTTCCACTTAGTTCCATGATGGAGAAAGGGAGATGATGGGGATTTATTTTATTTATTTTTATTATATTTATTGATTTATATTTATTTTTTTTTCTTTTTTCGAATAATAATAATAATAATAATAATATTAATAATAATAATAATAATAATAATAATAATAATAATAATAATAATAATAATAATAAAATGGAGACTACAATAATTAAATAAATAAAAAAATTTGAAAATTTTTGAAGAGGATTTTCGAAAAAGTGAGAGGAGAGAAAGTGGTTAGGGAGTTTTGAAAAAGATACGATTAAAAAAAATATTTTGAAAAGATATGAGTTGAAAAAGATATGATTTTGAAAATTTTCACCAAGTCAACCAAAAAGGGTTCGAAAATAATGAGCAATTAAAGGAAAGGATATTTTTTTTTGAATTTTATGATGAAAGAGAAACACACACAAAAGACAGAGGACTTAAATTTTTAGATCTAGTGCTCCTTGTTTTCGAAGATTTTGGAGGGAAAACACCAAGGAACACCAAACTAAAAAATTTTAAGATCAAAACCCAAAAAAAGACTCACAAGAACAATAAGAACAAAAGAAAGAACACCAAACTTAAAATTTTTAGAGAACCAAAGTAAAATTTTCAAAAACTGAAAGAAAATTAACAAGAAAACACCAAACTTAAAATTTGACACAAGATTTAATAAAAAAAATTATTTTTGAGAAAAATTTTGGAAAGAAAGACTCAAAGGAGCAACTATTCACAAGAAATTAGACACATTCAATAAATGCAAGGTCAAACAAGAGAGAAGTATTTTTGAAAAACTGAAGGAAAACAAAAATCATGAAATTGACACCAAACTTAATTCATAAAACTGGGCTCAAACAAAAGACTCAGAGAAAAATTAAAATTTAATAAAGAAAAATAATATTTTAAAAGAATTTTGAAAGGAAAAATATAAGATGTACTCCTAGTGACTCTAAACACAACTAAATAAATTGTTCCTAATCTAAGCAACAAAATAAACCGTCAATTGTCCAAACTCGAACAATTCCCGGGAACGGCGCCAAAAACTTGGTGCACGAAATTACAATCACACTTGCAATTCTGCACAACTAACCAGCAAGTGCACTGGGTCGTCCAAGATTGTCGGCTTGAAGCAAGCTATGGTTACCTTGTAACTCTTAGTTAGGAGATTAATAAAGAAAAGGGTTTTTGCTCACAATGTAATAAAAGAGCATGAAATAAAAGGTACTTGTGATTCAGTAATGGAGAATAGGTTGGAGTTTTGGAGATGCTCTGTCATCTGAATCTCTGCTTTCCAACTATTTTCTTCAGGCACGCAAGGCTCCTTCCATGGCAAGTTGTATGTTGGAGGATCATCGTTGTCAATGGCTACCATCCGTCCTCTCAGTGAAAAAGGTCCATGTACATGGCTAATCATCTGTCGGTTCTCAGTTGTGTTGGAATAGGATCCAATGATCCTTTTGCGTCTGTCACACGCCCAACATTCGTGAGTTTGAAGCTCGTCACAATCATCCCTTCCTGGATCCTACTCGGAATAACACAGACAAGGTTTAGACTTTCCGGTTCTTAGGAATGCTGCCAATTGATTCTAGATTATACCACGAAGACTCTGGATGCACGATATTGAACACTCTATTGTCAGGAGAGGTACTCAAATTCGTGAACCAGGAACCCAAGAGATACACATTCAATCTAAGATAGAACGGAGGTGGTTGTCAGGCACGCGTTCATAAGTTGAGAATGGTGATGAGTGTCACGGATCATCATATTCATCATGTTTATGTGCGAACGAATATCTTAGAATGGAAACAATCATGATTGAATGGAAAACAGTGGTAATTGCATTAATCCATCGAGACACAGCAGAGCTCCTCACCACCAACAATGGAGTTTAGAGACTCATGCCATAGAGATACAATTTAAAACATGAAAATGTCTTGAGGTACAAAATAAATCTCTAAAAGTCATTTTTAAACTCAATTGGTAACCTAGGTTTACAGAAAATGAGTAAACTAAGATAGGTAGTGCAGAAATCCACTTATGGGGCCCACTGGGTGTGTGCTGGGGCTGAGCATTGGATCTTTCACATGCATAGGCTATTCCTGTAATTAAATGCCAGCTTTGGTGCCAGTTTGGGCGTTTTACTCTAATTTTTATGCCAGTTCTGGCGTTTTGATGCTAGAAAAGGGCAGAGAGCTGGCGTTTTGATGCCATTTTACGTCATCAAAACTCGCGCAAAGTATAGACTATTATATATTGCTGGAAAGCTCTGGATGTCTACTTTCCAACGCATTTGAGAGCGTGCCATTTGGAGTTCAACAGCTCTAGAAAATCAACTTCGAGTGCAGGGAGGTCAGAATCCAACAGCATCTGCAGTCCTTTTTCAGCCTCTGAATTAGATTTTTGCTCAGGTCCCTCAATTTCAGCCAAAAAATACCTGAAATCACAGAAAAACACACAAACTCATAGTAAAGTCCAGAAATATGATTTTTGCACAAAAACTAATAAAAATATACTAAAAAGTGGCTAAATCCTACTAAAAAGTATATGAAAATACCCCTAAAAAGCGTATAAAATATCCGCTCATCACAACACCAAACTTAAACTGTTGCTTGTCGTCAAGCAGCTAGATGAATGAAATAGGATAAAGAAAGAAAATCAAGTGGCAATAGCATCTCAGAGTTTACATGAAGCTCAAATTCTAATTAGATGAGCAGGACTAGTAGCTTTTTGCTTCTGAATAGTTTTGGCATCTCCATTTATCCTTTGAAGTTCTGAATGACTGACATCTGTAGGAACTCAGAATTCAAATAGTGTTATTGATTTTCCTAGTTTAGTATGTTGATTCCTGAACACAGCTACTTTATGAGTCTTGGCCATAGCCCTAAGTATTATGTTTTCCAGTATTACCACCGGATACATAAATGCCACAGACACATAACTGAGTGAACCTTTTCAGATTGTGACTCAGCTTTGCTAAAGTCCCTAGTTAGAGGTGTCCAGAGTTCTTAAGCACACTCTTTTTGCGTTGGATCACGACTTTAACCACTCAGTCTCAAGTTTTTCACTTAGACCTGCATGCCACAAGCACATGGTTAGGGACAACTTGATTCAGCCGCCTAGGCTAGGATTTTATGCATGTAGGCCCTCCTATCCATTGATGCTCAAAGCCTTGGGTCCTCTTCACCCTTGCTTTTTTGTTTAAAGGGCTATTGGCTTTTTCTGCTTGCTTTCTTCTTTTTCTTTCTTTTATTTTTTTCGTTTTTTCTTTTTTTTTCAAGCTTTGTTCTTCGCTGCTTTCTCTTGCTTCAAGAATCTATTCTATAATTTTTCAGATTATCAACAACATTTCTCTTTTTTCATCATTCTTTCAAGAGCCAATAATTTTAACATTCATAAACTTCACTATTAAAATTTATGCACTGTTCAAGCATTCATTCAAAGAATAAAAAGTATTGTCACCATATATAAATAATTTGAATTTTTCTCATTAAGAACTCGAAAATAAAATTGCTTCCTTATTCTAAAAATTTGCTATTTTATTCATGTTTAATGATGATGAGAAAAATAAATTATAGCTTACTTGGGGATAAAATTAAAAATGAAAAATAAAGACACTAATTACTACTATTCATATGACTCTTAAAATAGATTTCTAATAGCAGAGTTATCACAAAGTTAAGATTAGGACTCGACAGCTTTTATTTTGGGAGGTGGATGTGACGATTGGATTTCCTATCGGTAAAGAAATTCACAAATATAATCGCGTTGTAAGTATAGCTTCTAAACCAACAGAAAATCATTTCGTGTAAAAGTTTTTGTTGTCACAAGTAACAAAACCCAATAAAATTTATAAACCGAAGTATTCAAACCTCGGGTCGTCTTCTCAAGGAATTGCAGGGAAGTATGATTTATTATTGGTTATGGAAAACAGTATTTTTGGTTTTTTGAAAGGTTGAATGAGAAAAATAGATTGCAGGGAATTAAATCAATAGCAAAGAAAAACTCTTGGCAAGGTATCAAAACTGGAAGTCCTATCCTAGTTATCCTTATCAATGGTGATGAGAATTATATTTTTGCTCCCATCTTCCTTTTTTTACGTAAAAAATCCTCTTTTTTACGATTAAACTCCACTAAGTCAACCTCTAACTATGAAGGTAAGTCAAGTGGATAAATCAATTTAACAGCTAAAGTCCTAGTCAACTCCTGAGGAAAGACTAGACTTATAGGAATCTAAATCAATAAGCAAAGATATCAATTATCAATCACGATGAGTTTGACAACTCAAAAGTCACCAATTAATCAACCAGAACCAAGAAGAAAAAATCTAACTTAAAACATCAATTGAGAATAATTAATAAAAGAAGTAATAAATCTGAAATACCTGAAATTGAATTAATAAAGATATCAAATATAACATGGGAGTTCATAATTAAATTAGGAAAATAAATAAAAGGAATATTGAACCTGTGATTGAAGAAGATGAAATTCTAATCCTAATAGAAATCCTAATCCTAATCCTAAGAGAGAGGAGAGAACCTCTCTCTCTAAAAACTATATCTAATCCTAAAATTATGTATTATGAATGTTATATTGTATGAAGTATGGATGCACTCCCCCACTTCATAGCCTCTCATATGTGTTTTCTGGGTCGAGAACTGAGTCAAAAACAGCCCAGAATTCGCTGGTTATGAAATCTGCCACACTGGTTTTTTCGTCACAGCGACGCGTCCGCGTGAAGCACGCGTTTGCGTCGTCTAGTTGTACAGCCACTATAGCAAATTATATATCAAATTGAAGCCCCGGATGTTAGCTTTCCAACGCAACTAGAACCACGTCATTTGAAGATCTATAGCTCAAGTTATGATCATTTGAATGCGAAGAGGTCTGGCTGACAGCTTTAGCAATTTCTTCAGTTTCTTGTATTCCTTCCACTTTTGCATGCTTCCTTTCCATCCTCTGAGCCATTCTTGCCATGTAATCCCTAAAATCACTTAACACACATATCACAGTATCGAATGGTAATAAGAGAGGATTAAACATAGCAAAATTAAGACCAAAGAAGCATGTTTTCAATCATAACACAAAATCAGGAAGGAGAATGTAAACCCATGCATTTAGTATGAATAAGTGTATGAAAGATTGATAAAATCCACTTAATTAAACACAAGATAAACTATAAAATAGTGGTTTATCAACCTCCCGACACTTAAACATTAGCATGTTCTCATGCTAAGCTCAAGAGAAGTTATAAAGGAGTGAAAAGGAATGATAGAGAGTACGCAATGCAACCTATCTATGTGAATACATGTAAAATGTTTCTACCTACTTGGTTAAAAGTAAATAAGTTCTCCAAGACAAATATGAATCAAATTCCACTAATTCAAATCATACAGTGAAAACAAGTAAACTTGTAAGAAGATAGCTTATGAAAGCAGGGAACATAGAATCAAGCATTGAACCCTCACTGGTAGTGTATATCACTCTAGTCTCTTAAGTGTATAGGGTAATTCACTTTACTCTTCTCTAATCATGCTTTCTAAACTTTGTTCTTCATCTAACCAATCAACAAATATTTAGCATACCAATGCAAATATCATGAGGTCTTTTCAGGGTTGTAATGGGGCTGAGGTAAAGGTAAGGATATATATATAAGGCTAAGTGAGCTAACAAAGTGAATCCTTGATTAGTCTAAGATCTCACCTAACATATACATACTTTATATAATTTAAAATGCTTTACCTAACTACCCAAAATTTTCTCACTTTTGTATTATATGCTCATGTATCAAACTTATTTTTGGAATTTTGTCTCATGTGCATTGATTCTTTTTATTTTGCTTTTGGGGTAATATTTTTTCTTTTTTTTTTGTATCCTGTTATTTAATTACTTAATAGATTTTTTTTATTATCAATGCACATGGTAATTTAATTATTTTGATTTCACATGAGCATGCTTCCCAAATTTTCAAATAACTTATTCAATTTAATTCCCTACTTTTTTTTCTATCATCCCATGTTTCCATAAAATTTTTCACACTTAAATTATATACAATATCTATCTTAAGCTAACCAAGGATTCAACTTGGAATTTTTATTTTGTTTTTCTGCTTAAGGCTAGTAATGTGGTTATGAAATAGAAAAGGGGGTCAAAAAGCTCAAGGTGGCTAACAAGGGTGACATAAAAGGTAGGTTTATTTGGGATAAGTGAGCAAAAATACAAATAATGGCCTCAATCATATGCAAGCATGTAAATACACTAAATAATGGATATATAGAATGGAGCAAAGCAAAGATTGCAATTATGGAGAAGAAAACACACAAGAATAAAAATTTATGGTTAAATAATGTAACCATATAAATAAGCTCAAAATCTCACAGGTTGTGTGTTCTTTGGCTAAAAAACCATGTTCCAAATACAACTTCCAAACAAGTTTAACACAAATTTTTCAATTTAAATTAGTGAAATACTATAAAAATTTCTTGAAAAAGAAAATATTACTTCAACCAAGTAGTAACTAAATGCATAAAATCAAACAAACATGCAAATGCAACAATTAACAAATTAACATTGGTGTTGAAAAAAAGAAGTAGCTAACCCACGGAGATCGGTATCGACCTCCCCACACTTAAAGATTGCACCGTCCTCGGTGCATGCTAAGATGTACAGGTGGATGGGTGGCTTCGCAGCTAGTGCTCTTTTTGTTCCCTTCCTTGCCGGTGGTTTGGGAGTAACTTTCTCTTTACCCTTCTTGGTGGCCATCCTGAAAATAGAAAAAGAAAGTAACTTTTAAAGCAAAGGGTTAGAGCAAGGAAGAGGATGGTACAAGTGATAATCAATGCACAGTAAAGAATGATGTTGTTAATACATGGTCATGACTACATGTGAAAAGTTCATCAATTGGAAATATGGCAAGTGCATGTGATGGCTATTAAATGTAAGATGTTTATTGGCATGATGGCAAAGGCATGAGTAGCATAGATCAAGCATTAAATGCCCAAGTTAGATTATCATGTCTTTCAAACTAAGAATCTATTTGGATTGACAATTATATTTTAATTAATAAAATATAAAAGGGGTTTTGTAAAAAACAGGCATTAAAGTAGTAGGATAATATAAAAGTAGTGCATGATGCCATACGGGCTTTTCACAAACACTTAGCATGCATGGTAAATAAGTTATTGAAAGTATTAAATTGAACATGCAAGTAACCCTATAAAAAGTAATATATAATTGTCAAACAATTCCTTAATAATCCTCAAGCAAAAAAATAAACCAAATAAATTTCCAACACCAATTAAAAGAAAAAGAAAGAAAAAGAAAAAAAGGGAAAGAAAAGATAAGATAGTTGGCGGTGATTTGGATAAGCTGCGCGTCGCATGTGATGCGGATGCGTGGAGCACGCGTTCGCGTGGTTGATGCGATTTATGAAGTGACGCAGACGCATGGGTTACGCGTTCGCATGGAGTGATTTGTGCCATTAGCGCAAGGGCAGCCTCGCGGTCGCGTAACTCTCTGTTTGAAACTCAATTTGACAAATTTTTGGGGTGATGCGGTCGCGTGATTGACGCGATCGCGTGAATGGCCATACTTTGAAAAACGACGCGGACGTGTGAGGGATGCGTTCGCGTGGTAGGGCTTGTGCTTCTAGCACGATTCCAGCCCCACTCCATCATAACTTCCTGCCATACACCCGTTTACGTCGATTTTACAGGGCCACGCATTCACGTGGGTGACGCAGACGCGTGGAAGGCATTTTTCCCAAGTGACGCGGATGCGTCAGCGACGCGGTCGCGTGAATCAATTTGTGCCAAAGGCACGCCTCCAGCCACGCCTTCGCTGACTCTCTGTAAAGTCTCTTTTCTTCCTTGAGGCACACATGATGCGGACGCGTCGGCGACGCTGTCGCGTCGCATGCCATGCTTTTTTATAATGCAGTATGCAGAATGCAATGCTGATATGAATGTTATGCATGATTCCAGGTCCAATCAAAACTCAAAAATAAACAAAACATACTAGAATTAAAACTGAAAAAGGAACGGTCATACCATGGTGGGTTGTCTCCCACCTAGCACTTTTGGTTAAAGTCCTTAAGTTAGACATTTGATGAGCTCCTTGTCATGGCGGCTTGTGCTTGAGCTCATCCAAAAATCTCCACCAATGTTTAGAATTCCAGTAGCCTCCGGGATCCCAAACTAGGCATAGAAAGCCTTCAAGCAAGTTAAAGCAAGTGACAAGGCCCAAAGAGTATTGATTGCTAGACTGAATTCCGGGGTCCCAAATCTTGCTTTTGCACCCGTCTTCTTGTTGAGCAATATTGTTCCATCCGGGTGGCAAGCAGTATGAATTCTCACCGAAGCAGCCAAATAACATCCTAGACCCATTCAATTGAGCTCTGCACCAACACTTGTACTCTAGTGCAGAATGCGAAACCTTAATGAACCTTGCCTGACAACCCCAACCATTAACCATCTTCCTCTTACTCTTAATGCCACAAAGAGCTCTAAGTTGACCATCCGTCTCCAGTAGCCCATATTCAAGTGGGAAAGTAATGGGTAAGGATAAGAATTTTGCCCACATGAACGTTGTATTGGACGGTAATGGCCTTGGGAGAAGTGTTTCTAATGAACTTGCAAGCTCCACTCCCTTGTGCTCTTCTTTGAATTCTTCCACCTCTTTGCAAGCTTCTTCAATATCAACCTCTTCCTCTTGGTAGCTTTCTTCCACTTCAATTTCTTCTTCATTGTTTACCAAGGGCATGAGAGGTTGTGCTTCTTCTCTTTGAATCTCTATCTCATGATTGACCTCTTCCAAGTTTTCTACCATGACATGCCTTGGAGGTTGTACACCCTCCTCAACATCAACATCAAATACCTTGGAAGGAGGCTCTATGACTTGACCTTCCCATGGAGGTTCAGCATCTCCTAAGTCTTCGACCACTTCTTCTTCTTCAATAATTCCGGCTTCCTCCACTTGTTCCAATACAAAGGTATGTTCCTCATTGTCCATTGGAGTTTTTGGTGGGCAAAATTATGATCATCAACAATGGCTCCAACAACTTGGTTCTCTCAAACGTGAATCACACTTTGTCACAACTCCGCACAATTAACCAGCAAGTGCACTGGGTCGTCCAATACCTTACGTGAGTAAGGATTGATCCTATGGAGATTGTCGGCTTAAAGCAAACTATGGTCATCTTGTAAATCTCAATCAGGCAAGTTCAAATGGTTATAGAGTTTTAATAATTAAAATAAAACATAAAATAGGATAGAGATACTTACGTAATTCATTGGTAGGAATTTCAGATAAGCGTATGGAGATGTTGTTCCTTCTGGATCTCTGCTTTCCCACTGCCTCCATTCAATCATTCTTACTCCTTTCCATGGCAAGCTGTATGTAGGGCGTCACCATTGTCAATGGCTACTTCCCATCCTCTCAGTGAAAATGGTCCAAATGCTCTATCACAGCACGGCTAATCATCTGTCGATTTTCGATCATGTCGGAGTAGGATCTATTGATCCTTTTGTTTCTGTCACTACGCCCAACACTCGTGAGTTTGAAGCTCGTCACAGTCATCCCATCTCAGATCCTACTCAGAATACCACAGACAAGGTTTAGACTTTCCGGATCTTAGGAATGGTCGCCAATGATTCTAGCTTATACTACGAAGACTCCGATCTTTCAGAATGGAGGCTAAGAATACACGCTCGTTCTAAGATAGAACGGAAGTGGTTGTCAGTCACGCGTTCATAGGTGAAAATGATGATGAGTGTCACAGATCATCACATTCATCATGTTGAAGTGCAGCGAATATCTTAGAATAAGAATAAGCATGAATTGAATAGAAGAACAATAGTACCTTGCATTAATACTCGAGGTATAGCAGAGCTCCACACCTTAATCTATGGTGTGTAGAAACTCCACCGTTGAAAATACATAAGTGATTATCCAGGCATGGCCGAGAGGCCAGCCTCCAATGTCTAAGAACTAAACGTCCAAAGATGTCTAGTACAATAGTAAAAAGTTCTATTTATACTAAACTAGTTACTAGGGTTCACAGAAATAAATAATAGTGTAGAAATCCACTTTTGGGGCCCACTTGGTGTGTGCTTGGGCTGAGCTTGAGCTTTACACGTGCAGAGGCTTCTCTTGGAGTTAAATGCCAAGTTGTAATGTGTTTTTGGCGTTTAACTCTGGTTTGTGACGTATTTTTGGCGTTTTACTCCAGAATGCAGCATAGAACTGGCGTTGAACGCCAGTTTGCATCGTCTTGACTCAAATAAAGTGTGAACTATTATATATTGATGGAAAGCCCTGGATGTCTACTTTCCAAAGTAGTTGAGAGCGCGCCATTTGGAGTTTTGTAGCTCAAGAAAATCCATTTTGAGTGCAGGGAGGTCAGAATCCAACAGCATCAGCAGTCCTTTGTCAGCCTCCTATCAGATTTTTCCTCAGGTTCCTCAATTTCAGCCAGAAAATACCTTAAATCACAGAAAAATACACATACTCATAGTAAAGTCCAGAAATGTGAATTTTGCATAAAAACTAATAAAAACATCCCTAAAAGTAGCTAGATTCTACTAAAAACTACCTAAAAATAATGCCAAAAAGCGTATAAATTATCCGCTCATCAGTTTCTAGTGTCTCCTTTATGCTATGCTCTTTTATTGATTCTCCACATGTAGCCATAGGAGCACTTTGAGTGTCCGAGTGTTGGGAAGCTAATTGACTTATCGCTTGATTTAGTTGATATAGAGTTGCATGAAATCGATCCGCTAATTCCTTGAGATGATTCCTTGATTCTTGTTCCGCTTGGATAGCATGATTAGGATCATATGGCTCTTGGGTAGATGGATATGGACATGGTGTATATAGAGGGGTGATTCCTGGGAGTAATTGGGTTGAAATTGGGGTGGTTCTAGATATGGTTCATATGGCTCATAAGGTGGTTGGTATGGTGGATAAGGGTTAGGATCATATGAGGGTGTTTGGTGGTAAGGGGCTTGTGAGTATGGTGGTCCAAAATGATGTTGAGGAGAGGGTTCATAGGCATATGGTGGTGGTTGTTGATAATCAAAAGAGTGCTCACCATAGCCATTGCCTTGATATGCATCACAGAATGGTTTTTCATAGTCCATTGGAGGTGGTTGTTGCCATGAGGGTTGATCAAATCTTTGTGGCTCCTCCCATCTTTGATTGTTCCATCCTTGATGCATGTTCTCATTGTAATCTCTTCTTCCTGCAACATAATTGCAACTAGACTCATAGCCTAAGGGGTGAGAGTTCATAGTAGTAGGAGAAAATAAAAACAAAAACTAACAAAAAGAAAATATTTTGAAAAAAGATATGATTTTTTTGAAAAAAGGATAAGATAAGATTTTTGAAAAAAAATAAGATAAGATTTTGAAAAGGATATGATTTTTGAAAAAAGATAAGATAAGATTTTGAAAAATATATGATTTTTTTGAAAAAGATTTGAATTTTGAAATTTAAAACTAAGATAATATAAGATAAAAATATTTACAATAACCAATAATAAGGCACACGTTTGTAATTCCCCGGCAATGGCACCATTTTGACGATCGGATTTCCTATCGGTAAAGAAATTCACAAATATAATCGCGTTGTAAGTATAGTTTCTAAACCAACGAAAAATCCTTTCGTGCAAAAGTTTTGGTTGCCACAAGTAACAAAACCCAATAAAATTTATAAACCAAAGTATTCAAACCTCGGGTCGTCTTCTCAAGGAATTGCAGGGAAGTATGATTTATTATTGGTTATGGAAAACAATATTTTTGGGCTTTTGAAAGGTTGAATGAGAAAAATAGATTGCAGGGAATTAAATCAATAGCAAAGAAAAACTCTTGGCAAGGTATCAAAACTGGAAGTCCTATCCTAGTTATCCTTATCAATGGTGATGAGAATTATATTTTTGCTCCCACTAAGTCAACCTCTAACTATGAAGGTAAGTCAAGTGGATAAATCAATTTAACACCTAAAGTCCTAGTCAACTCCTGTGGAAAGACTAGAGTTATAGGAATCTAAATCAATCAGCAAAGATATCAATTATCAATTACGATGAGTTTGACAACTCAAGATTCACCAATTAATCAACTAGAACCAAGAAGGAAAAATCTAACTTAAAACATCAATTGAGAATAATTAATAAAAGAAGTAATAAGTCTGAAATACCTCAAATTAAATTAATAAAGATAACAAATATAACATGGGAGTTCATAAATTAAATTGGGAAAATAAATAAAAGAAACATTGAACCTGTGATTGAAGAAGATGAAATCCTAATCCTAATAGAAATCCTAATCCTAATCCTAAGAGAGAGGAGAAAACCTCACTCTCTAAAAACTACATCTAATCCTAAAATTGTGTATTATGAATGTTATATTGTATGAAGTATGGATGCACTCCCCCACTTTATAGCCTCTAATATGTGTTTTCTGGGCTAAGAACTGGGTCAAAAACAGCCCAGAATTCGCTGGTTACGAAATCTGCCACGCTGGTTTTTTCATCACTGCAACGCATCCACGTGAAGCACGCGTTCGCATTACCTAGCTGTATGGCCACTATGGCAAATTATATATCAATTTGAAGCCCCAGACGTTAGCTTTCCAATGCAACTGGAACCACATCATTTGGATCTCTAAAAGTCAAGTTATGACCATTTGAATGCGAAGAGGTCTGGCTGACAGCTTTAGTAGTTTCTTTAGTTTCTTGTATTCCTTCCACTTTTGCATGCTTCCTTTCCATCCTCTGAGCCATTCTTGCCCTGTAATCCCTGAAATCACTTAACACACATATCACGGCATCGAATGGTAATAAGAGTGGATTAAACATAGCAAAATTAAGACCAAAGAAGCATGTTTTCAATCATAGCACAAAATCAGGAAGGAGAATGTAAATCCATGCATTTAGTATGAATAAGTGTATGAAGTATTGATAAAATCCACTCAATTAAGCACAAGATAAACTATAAAATAGTGGTTTATCAAGATGCTCCTTCAATCTGTGGGGTGTCTGGCCCTTCAAGAGATAGCTTTTGGCGCTTCAGCTCCTGCAGTTCACGCCCTTGCTTCTCTAGTTCCTTAAGTAGCTTGCATAGCATGCTATTTTGATTTTGCTGTTCTTCTTTCATTTGATCCATGGCTTCTTGCATCTTGGTGATAGATGCTTCTAAGCGATTCCAGTAGTCAATCTGTGGGATTTCTGGGAGGAACTCATGCGCCCTCCTTTTGATGGGAATGTCTTGCACTTGATGCCCTTCCATGGACTTTTTTGTGATTGGGAGATCAACTGAGATATACTCATCTACTCCCATCTTTACTCCAGCATCTTTACATAGCAGAGAAATCAAGCTTGGGTAGGCCAATTTGGCTTCAGTGGAGTTCTTGTTTGCAATTGTATAAAGCTCACAACCAATCAGATGATGAACTTCCACTTCGTTTTCCATCATGATGCAATGGATCATCACTGCTCTTTTAACAGTGATCTCAGAGCAATTGCTGGTGGTAGTATGGAACGCCCAATAAAATCCAGCCAGCCTCTAGCAACTGGTTTGAGATCCCCTCTCTTGAGTTGAATTGGGACATTCTTTGTGTTGGTTACCCACTTAGCTCCAAGGATGCATATGTCCTCTAGAACTTTGTCCAAGCGCTTATCTTGACTCATAATTCTCCTGTTAAAGGATTCCGAGTCATCTTATAGTTGAGGCAGCTTGAAGATCTCTCTTATGTTGTCAAGGTGGAAGTAGATAATCCTCCCTCTGACCATAGTTTGAAAGGTATAGAAGGCGGTTCCAGATATTCTCTATTTATCTGTTTGCCACAGATTTGAGTAGAATTCTTGAACCATGTTTCTTCCCACCTTTGTCTCAGGATTAGCTAGGATTTCCCATCCTCTGTTTCGAATCTGCTCTTGGATCTCCGGATATTCATCTTCTTTCAGATCAAATTTAACTTCCGAGATCACTGACCTCAGACCCATTATTTCATAGAGAGTAGGCCAGTAGAAGCCGCATTGGAGGACTTTTGTGGCTATTCGCTCACTTCCGAAATGTCCTCCATACTGTTATCCATGGCAATGCCAAAGGATCCTCTGCACTTCTTCTCTAGGCACACATCTACGGATTATTCCGTCTGCGCATCTCTTAAAGAGATATGGTTCATCCCACAAGTAGTACTTTATATCAGAAATTAATTTTTTCGTTTGCTGCCTGCTGTACTCTTTGGGTATGAACCTTGCAGCCTTATAGTTTACAATGTCTGCAAACCATGGTACTTCCTGAATGGTAAAGAGTTGCTCATTAGGAAAGGTTTCAGAGATCTCAGTAATGGGGAGGGACGCCCCTTCTACTGGTTCTATCCAGGACAGCTGATCTGCTACTTGGTTTTCTGTCCCTTTTCTGTCTCTTATTTCTATATCAAACTCTTGCAGAAGCAATACCCACCTTATGAGCCTGGGTTTTGAATCCTGCTTTGTGAGTAGATATTTAAGAGCAGCATGGTCAGTGTACACAATCATCTTTGATCCTACTAATAGGATCTGAACTTGTCAATAGAATAAACCACTGCAAGCAATTCCTTTTCTGTGGTTGTGTAATTCTTCTGTGCATCATTTAGAACACAACTGGCATAGTAGATGACATGCAGAAGTTTGTCATGCCTCTGTCCCAATACTGCCCCAATGACATGGTCACTAGCATCACACATCAGTTCGAATGGTAATGTCCAGTTTGGTGCAGAAATGACTGGTGATGTAACCAGCTTGGCTTTCAGGGTCTCAAATGCCTGCAGACACTCTGTGTCAAATATAAATGGCGTGTCAGCAGCTAGCAGATTACTTAGAGGTTTTGCAATTTTTGAAAAATCCTTTATAAATCTCCTATAGAATTCTGCATGCCCCAGAAAGCTTCTGATTGCCTTAACATTGGCAGGTGGTGGTAATTTTTTAATTACCTCCACCTTAGCTTGATCCACCTCTATTCCCTTGTTCGAAATCTTGTGTCCAAGGATGATCCCTTCAGTCTCTTGGCACCTTTTCAGAACAAGTGTCAGGTGATCAAGGCAGGAGCTGAATGAGTCTTCATATACTGAGAAGTCATCCATGAAGACTTCCAGAAAATTTTCCACCATATCAGAGAAAATAGAGAACATGCATCTCTGAAAGGTTGTAGGTGTATTACACAGCCCAAATGGCATCCTTCTATAGGCAAATACTCCAGATGGACATGTGAATGCTGTTTTCTCTTGATCCTGAGGATCTACTGCAATTTGGGTGTAGCCTGAATAGCCATCCAAAAAGCAGTAATAATCATGACCTGCTAGTCTTTCTAGCATCTGGTCTATGAATGGTAAAGAAAAATGATCCTTTCTGGTGGCTGTATTGAGTCTTCTGTAGTCAATACACATGCGCCACCCTGTAACTATTCTTGTAGGAACCAGTTTATTTTTCTCAATATGAACTACTGTCATGCCTCCTTTCTTGGGAACGACTTGGACAGGGCTCACCCAGGGGCTATCAGAAATTGGATAAATAATCCTAGCCTCTAGTAATTTAGTAACCTCTTTCTGCACCACTTCCTTCATGGCTGGATTCAGCCGCCTTTGTGGTTGAACCACTGGCTTAGCATTATCCTCCAAGAGAATCTTGTGCATGCATCTGGCTGGGCTAATGCCCTTAAGATCACTTATGGACCACCCAAGAGCTGTCTTGTGTGTCCTTAGCACTTGAATCAACGCTTCCTCTTCCTGTGGCTTTAAGGTAGAGCTTATGATCACAGGAAAAGTGTTGTCTTCTCCCAGAAATGCATATTTCAGGGATGGTGGTAGTGGTTTGAGCTCTGGTTTGGGGGGCTTTTCCTCTAATTGAGGAGTTTTCGGAGGTTCTTCTATTTCCTTTGGCTCCTCCAAATCAGGCTGAACATCTTTAAATATGTCCTCTAGCTCTGATTCGAGACTTTCAATCATATTGACTTCTTCTACCAGAGAGTCAATAAGATCAACTTTCATACAGTCTTTTGGTATGTCTGGATGTTGCATAGCTTTGACAGCATTCAACTTAAACTCATCCTCATTGACTCTCAGGGTCACTTCCCCTTTTTGAACATCAATAAGAGTTCGGCCAGTTGCTAGGAAAGGTCTTCCTAGAATGAGAGTTGCACTCTTGTGCTCCTCTATTTCCAGCACTACAAAGTCAGTGGAAAAGGAAAATGGCCCAACCTTGACAATCATGTCTTCAATTATGCCTGATGGGTATTTAATGGAGCCATCAGCAAGTTGAAGACAGATCCGAGTTGGTTTGATCTCTTTTGTCAAACCAAGCTTTCTGATAGTGGATGCAGGGATTAGGTTGATACTTGCCCCATGATCACATAGAGCTGTCTTGGTACAAATTCCTTCTAATGTGCATGGTATCATAAAGCTTCCGGGGTCCTTAAGCTTTTCTAGTAAGCTCTTTAGAATGACTGCACTGCATTCCTCAGTGAGAAAAACTTTTTCAGTTTCTCTCTAATCCTTCTTATGGCTGAAGATCTCTTTCATGAACTTAGCATAGGAAGGTATTTGCACAAGTGCTTCTGGAAACAGAATCTTTATTTCAAGAGTCCTGAGATAGTCTGCAAAGCGGGCAAATTGCTTATCGTGTTCTGCTTGGCGGAGTTTCTGAGGATAAGGTATTTTGGCTTTATATTCTTCAACCTTGGTTGCTGTAGGTTTATTTCCTGCAGAAGCAAGCTGAGAAGCCTTCTTGAGAGAGTTATTATCAGCACTTGCAGGTGTTTGATTAGCGGATAATTTATATGCTTTTTGGCATTTTTTTAGGTAGGTTTTAGTAGGTTCTAGCTACTTTTTAGTATGTTTTTATTAGTTTTCATGAAAAATTCATATTTTTTGACTTTACTATGAGTTTGTGTGTTTTTCTGTGATTTCAGGTATTTTCTGGCTGAAATTGAGGGATCTGAGCAAAAATCTGATTCAGGCTGAAAAATGACTGCTGATGCTGTTGGATTCTGACCTCCCTGCACTCGAAGTGGATTTTTTAGAGCTACAGAACTCCAAATGGCACACTCTCAATTGCGTTCGAAAGTCGACATCTAGGGTTTTCCAGCAATATATAATAGTCCATACTTTTCTCAAAGATAAATGACGTAAACTGGCGTTTAACTCCAGTTCCATGTTCCATTCTCGCGTTAAACGCCAGAAACAGGTTACAAGTTGGAGTTAAATGCCCAAAATAGGTTACAACCTGGAATTTAACTCCAGAAACAGCCCAGGCACGTGAAAAGCTCAAGTCTCAGCCCCAGCACACACCAAGTGGGCCCCAGAAGTGGATTTCTGCACAATCTATCTTAGTTTACTCATTTTCTGTAAACCTAGGTTACTAGTTTAGTATTTAAACAACTTTAGAGATTTATTCTGTACCTCATGACATTTTAGATCTGAACTTTGTATTTCTGACGGCATGAGTCTCTAAACCCCATTGTTGGGGGTGAGGAGCTCTGCTGTGTCTCGATGAATTAATGCAATTACTTCTGTTTTCCATTCAAACACGCTTGTTTCTATCTAAGATATTTATTCCTACTTAACCATGATGAATGTGATGATCCATGACACTTATCACCATTCTCAACCTATGAACGCATGCCTAACAACCACTTTCGTTCTATCTTAGATTGAATAAGTATCTCTTGGGTTCCTGGCTCACAAGTCTGGTTGCCTCTCTTGAAAACAGAGTATTTAGATCTGTGAGACCAGAGTCTTCGTGGTATAAGCTAGAATCCATGGGCAGCATCCTTGAGATCCAGAAAGTCTAAACCTTGTCTGTGGTATTCCGAGTAGGATCCGGGAAGGGATGACTGTAACGAGCTTCAAACTCATAAGTGTTGGGCGTGTGACAGACGCAAAAGGATCATTGGATCTTATTCCAACACAAGTGAGAACCGACAGATGATTAGCCATGTACATGGACCTTTTTCACTGAGAGAATGGATGGTAGCCATTGACAATAGTGATCCACCAACATACAACTTGCCATGGAAGAGCCTTGCGTGCGTGAAGAAGATGACAGTAGGAAAGCAGAGATTCAGAAGACAAAGCATCTCCAAAACTCCAACATATTCTCCATTACTGCATAACAAGTATTTATTTCATGCTCTCTTGTTCATTTGCAAGTCAACTGATAATTATAATTGATATCTTGACTAAGAGTTACAAGATAACCATAGTTTACTTCAAGCCAACAATCTCCGTGGGATCGACCCTTACTCACGTAAGGTATTACTTGAACGACCCAGTGCACTTGCTGGTTAGTTTTGCGAAGTTGTGAAGAAATTGTGATTTACAATTTCGTGCACCAAGTTTTTGGCACCGTTGCCAGTGATTGTTGAGTTTGAACAACTAACGGTTTATTTTGTTGCTTAGATTAGGAATTATTTATTTTGCTATGTTTAGAGTCACTAGGATTGGATCTCATATTTTTCCTTTCAAAAAACTTTTTCAAAAATAATTTTTCTTTGATTAAATCTTGTGTCAATTTTTAAGTTTGGTGTTCTCTTGTTAATTTTCCTTTAGTTTTCGAAAATTTCATTGTGGTTTTCTAAAAATTTTAAGTTTGGTGTTCTATCTTCATGTTCTTGTTGTTATTGTGAGTCTTCAAGGTGTTCTTGAGTCTTCCTTGTGTTTTGATCTTAAAATTTTTAAGTTTGGTGTTCCTTGGAGTTTTTCCTCCAAAATTTTCGAAAATAAGGAGCATTAGATCTAAAAATTTTAAGTTGTGTGTCTTTTGTGTGTTTTTCTCTTTCATCATAAAATTCAAAAATAAAAAAACATCTTCTCTAACTATTTTTAGCAAAAATTTCGAAATTTTTTTAAAAAAAAATTCATATTTCAATTTCAAAATTTTACCTTATCATATCTTAGTTGTCATGTTTTTAAAAATCATATCTTTTTCAAATATTTTCTCTTACTTATTTTCGTACAAATATCTTCAATTTTAAGACATATCTTTTCCTCATTCCACTCATAATTTTCGAAAATTTAGCATTAAATTAGTCATCAATTTTAAAAATCATATCTTTTTCAATCATATCTTTTCCAACCAAATCTTTTCAACCATATCTTTTTCAAAAATTAAATCTTTTTCAAAACCTCCTAACCACTTTTTCTCTCTCTTAATTTTTCGAAAATCCTCACCCATTTTTCATTTCATTTTATTTTATTTTTAATTTCTGTTTTCTAAAAAAAATATTTTAATACTATTTGAATCTCCAATTCACAACATCTCACTTTCTCCATCATGGACCTAAGTGGAAATGAACAGTCCAGAAGGACTTTGGGGTCATATGTTAACCCCACTACTACTTCATATAGGAGTAGTATTTGTATACCCTCCATCGGAGTCAGTAGTTTTGAGTTGAATCCTCAACTCATTATCATGGTGCAGCAAAGTTGCAAGTATTCCGGTTTTCCACAGGAAGAACCTACAGAGCTTCTGGCACAGTTTTTACAAATTGCTGACACAGTACATGATAAGGAAGTAGATAAGGATGTCTACAGATTATTACTGTTTCCATTTGCTGTAAAAGACCAAGCTAAGAGGTGGTCAAATAACCAACCTAAGGCTAGCATAAGGACATGGAAACAGCTGTCAGAAAAATTCCTGAATCAATATTTCCCTCCAAAACGGATGACACAGCTAAGGATAAACATCCAAGGCTTTAAACAAGGAGATAATGAATCTCTTTATGATGCCTGGGAGAGATACAGAGAGATGCTAAGAAAATGCCCCTCTGAAATGTTTTCAGAGTGGGTGCAGTTAGACATATTCTATTATGGGCTTACAGAAAAAGCTCAGATGTCTTTGGACCACTTAGCTGGTGGATCTATACACATGAGGAAGACAATTGAAGAAGCTCAAGAGCTCATTGATACAGTTTCTAGAAATCAGCATCTGTACCTAAGTAGTGAGTCTTCCATGAAAGAAGAGGCTAAAAAAGTAACTGCTGAACTCAGTCCTGCAGAACAAGTTACTGAATTCAATCAGCAATTAGATTTTCTAACAAAATAGCTAGCCGAATTCAAGGAGATACTACAAGACACAAGAATGGATAATATGAATATGGAATACAGTTGAAGCAAACTGATGAGCAGATAATTTATACGCTTTTTGGCATTGTTTTTTGGTAGTTTTTAGTAGGTTCTAGCTACTTTTTAGTATGTTTTTACTAGTTTTCATGCAAAATTTATATTTCTGGACTTTACTATGAGTTTGTGTGTTCTCCTGTGATTTCAGGTATTTTCTGGCTGAAATTGAGGGATCTGAACAAAAATCTGATTCAGGTTGAAAAAGGACTGCTGATGCTGTTGGATTCTGACCTCCCTGCACTTGAAATGGATTTTCTGGAGCTGTAGAATTCCAATTGGCGCGCTCTTAATTGCGTTGAAAAGTAGACATCTAGGGCTTTCCAGAAATTTATAATAGGCTATACTTTTCTCGAAGATAAATGACCTAAACTGGCGTTTAACGCCAGTTCCATGTTCTATTCTGGTGTTAAACGCCAGAAACAGGTTACAAGTCGGTGTTAAATGCCCAAAACAAGTTACAACCTAACGTTTAACTCCAGAAACAGCCCAGGCACGTGAAAAGCTCAAGTTTCAGCCCCGACACACACCAAGTGGTCCCCAGAAGTGGATTTCTGCACTATCTATCTTAGTTTACTCATTTTCTGTAAACCTGGGTTACTAGTTTAGTATTTAAACAACTTTTAGAGATTTATTCTGGACCTCATGACATTTTTAGATCTGAACTTTGTACTCTTTGATGGCATGAGTCTCTAAACTCCATTGTTGGGGGTGAGGAGCTCTGCTGTGTCTCGATGAATTAATTCAACTATTTCTGTTTTTCATTCAAAACACGCTTGTTTCTATCTAAGATATTCATTCGCACTTCAATACGATGAATGTGATGATCTGTGACACTCATCACCATTCTCAACCTATGAACGTGTGCCTGACAACCACCTCCGTTCTACATTAGATTGAATGAGTATTGATGAGCGGATAATTTATACGCTTTTTGGCATTGTTTCTACGTAGTTTTTAGTAAGTTCAAGCTACTTTTAGGGATGTTTTCATTAGTTTTTATGTTAAATTCACATTTCTGGAATTTACTATGAGTTTGTGTGTTTTTCTGTGATTTCAGGTAATTTCTGGCTGAAATTGAGGGACTTGAGCAAAACTCTGATAGGAGGCTGACAAAGGACTGCTGATGCTGTTGGAATTTGACCTCCCTGCACTCGAAATGGATTTTCTGGAGCTACAGAACTCCAAATGGCACGCTCTCAACGGCGTTAAAAAAAAATCCAGAGCTTTCCAGCAATATATAATAGTACATACTTTATTCGAGAATTGACGACGTAAACTGGCGCTCAACGCCAGTTCCATGTTTCTGTCTGGAGTCAAACGCCAGAAACACGTCACGACCCGGAGTTGAACGCCCAAAACACGTTATAACTTGGTGTTCAACTCCAAGAGAAGCCTCAGCTCGTGGATAGATCAAGCTCAGCCCAAACATACACCAAGTGGGCCCCGGAAGTGGATTTATGCATCAATTACTTACTCATGTAAACCCTAGTAATTAGTCTAGTATAAATAGGATAGTTTACTATTGTATTAGACATCTTTGCTCTCAGTTTTATTTTATTCTTCATCTTAAGAGGCCATTGATCACGTTTTGGGGGGCTGGCCATTCGGCCATGCCTGAACCTTTCACTTATGTATTTTCAACGGTGGAGTTTCTACACACCATAGATTAAGGGTGTGGAGCTCTGCTGTACCTCAAGTTTTAATGCAATTACTACTGTTTCTATTCAATTCTCTTTATTCCTATTCTAAGATATTCATTGCACTTCAACTTGATGAATGTGATGATCCGTGACACTCATCATCATTCTCACCTATGAATGCGCGTGACTGACAACCACTTCCGTTCTACCTTAGGCCGGGCGCATATCTCTTAGATTCTTTAAACAGAATCTTCATGGTATAAGCTAGAATTGATGGCGGCATTCATGGGAATCCGGAAAGTCTAACCTTGTCTGTGGTATTCCGAGTAGGATTCCAGGATTGAATGAGTGTGACGAGCTTCAAACTCATGAAGGCTGGGCGTTAGTGACAGACGCAAAAGAATCAAGGGATTCTATTCCAACCTGATTGAGAACTGACAGATGATTAGCCGTGCTGTGACAGGGCATTTGGACCTTTTTCTCTGAGAAGATGGGATGTAGCCATTGACAACAGTGATGCCCTACATACAGCTTGCCATGGAAGGGAATGATGTAAGAAAACTGTAATTTGAGCAGTAGGAAAGCAGAGATTCAGAAGGAACACAGCATCTTCATACGCTTATCTGAAATTCCCACCATTAATTTACATAAGTATTTCTATCCTATGTTATTTATCTTTATTTCCTGTTTATTATTTATTATTATTCGAAAATCCATAATCAATTATAATCCGCCTGACTGAGATTTACAAGATGACCATAGCTTGCTTCATACCAACAATCTCTGTGGGATCGACCCTTACTCACGTAAGGTATTACTTGGATGACCCAGTACACTTGCTGGTTAAGTTGAACGGAGTTGTGTCCACACATAGCAAAGAGCCATAATAATGATTCCATACAATAACAAAGAATACTAAATTGATGTGATCACAATTTTGTCCACCAAGTTTTTGGCGCCGTTGTCGGGGATTGTTCGAGTATGGACAACTGACGGTTTATCTTGTTGCTCAGATTAGGTAATTTTCTTTTCAAAAAGTTTTCAAAAAAATTTTTTCAAATTTTTTTTTATTTTTCATTTTTCTAAATAATGTTTTTCGAAAAAAATAATAAAAATACAAAAAAAATTTAATAAAATCATAAAAATCAAAAATATTTTGTGAGTCTTGAGTCAATTTTTAAGTTTGGTGTCAATTGCATGCTTTTAAAATTTTTTCTTGCATTTTTCGAAAATTCATGCATTCATGGTGTTCTTCATGATCTTCAAGTTGTTCTTGACAAGTCTTCTTGTTTGATCTTGATGTTTTCTTGTTTTGTGTTGTTTGTTGTTTTTCATATGCATTTTTCGTTTGTTAGAGTCCATGCATTAAAGATTCCCAGGTTTGGTGTCTTGCATGTTTTCTTTGCTTCAAAAAATTTTTCAAAATTATATTCTTGATGTTCATCATGATCTTCAAAGTGTTCTTGGTGTTCATCTTGACATTCATAGTGTTCTTGCGTGCATCTTGTGTTTTGATCCAAAATTTGCATATTTTGGGTCATGTTTGTGTTTTTCTCTCTCATAATTAAAAATTCAAAAATCAAAAAAATATCTTTTCCTTATTTTTCTCATAATTTCTGAAAATTTGAGTTGACTTAGTAAAAAATTTTTAAAATTAGTTATTTCTTACAAGTCAAGTCAAATTTTCAAAAATTTAAAAATCTTATCTTTTCAAAATCTTTTTCAAAGTTCATATCTTTTCAATTTTATCTTTGTTTTTCGAAAATTTTCAAAAAAATCTTTTTCAAATTATTTTCAAAATCTTTTTCTTATCTTTATATCATATTTTCAAAAATTACTAACAATTTATGTGATTGATTCAAAAATTTGAAGTTTGTTACTTTCTTCTTAAGAAAGGTTCAATCTTTAAATTCTAGAATCATATCTTGTAGTTACTTGTTAGTTAAGTAATTAATTTTAATTTTAAAAATTAAATCTTTTTCAAACATATCTTTTATCACATCTTTTTATCTTATCTCTTATCATATCTTCTTCAAAAATTTTATTTTTTTCAAAATTTGATTTCAAAATATCTTATCTAACTTCTTATCTTCTAATCTTTTCAAATTTGATTTTAATATCTTTTTCAACTAACTATTTGACTTTTTGTTTGTTTCTTATCTTTTTCAAAATCACCTAACTACTTTTCCCTCTCTAATTTTCGAAAATATCTCATCCCTTTTTCAAAAATTCTTTTTAATTGTTTTAAATTTCAATTTTTAATTATATCTTATCTTTAATTTTCGAAAATAACTAACTCCTTTTCAAAAATATTTTCGAAAAACCCTCTCTCATCTTTTTCTATTTATTTATTTATTTACTAACACTTCTCTTCATCTCTTATCACCTCCCCTATCCTTACTCTCTATACAGACTATTCATCCCTCTCCTTCCATTATCCCCTTTCTTCTTCTACTAATAATAAGGATCCTCTTTACTGTGACATAGAGGATTTTTTTTTTCTTTTTTTCTTTTTCTCTTCTCTGTCATATGAGCAGGAATAAGGAAAAAGGCACTCTTGTTGAAGCTGATCCAGAACCTGAAAGGACTCTGAAGAGGAAACTAAGAGAAGCTAAACTACAACAATCCAGAAACAACCTTTCAGAAATTTTCAAACAAGAGAAGGAGATGGCAGCCGAACCCAACAACAATAATGCAAGGAGAATGCGTGGTGACTTCACAAAACCAACGTCCAAGTTTGATGGAAGAAGCATCTCCATTCCTGCCATTGGAACCAACAATTTTGAGCTTAAGCCTCAACTAGTTGCTTTAATGCAACAGAACTGCAAGTTTATGGACTTCCATCTGAAGATCCTTACCAGTTTTTAACTGAGTTCTTGCAGATTTGTGAGACTGTTAAGACGAATAGAGTAGATCCTGAAGTCTACAGACTCATGCTTTTCCCTTTTGCTGTAAGAGACAGAGCTAGAACATGGTTGGACTCACAACCTAAAGATAGCCTGGACTCCTGGATAAGCTGGTCACGGCCTTCTTGGATAAATTCTTTCCTCCTCAAAAGCTGAGCAAGCTTAGAGCGGATGTTCAGACCTTCAAGCAAAAAGATGGTGAATCCCTCTATGAAGCTTGGGAAAGATACAAACAGATGACCAAAAAGTTTCCTTCTGACATGTTTTCAGAATGAACCATATTAGATATATTCTATTATGGTCTATCTGAGTTTTCTAAGATGTCATTGGACCATTCTGCAGGTGGATCTATTCACCTAAAGAAAATGCCTGAAGAGGCTCAAGAACTTATTGACATGGTTGTAAATAACCAATTCATGTACACTTCTGAGAGGAATTCCGTGAATAATGGGATTCCTCAGAGGAAGGGAATTCTTGAAATTGATGCTCTGAATAATGGGACACCTCAGCAAGTCAACATGATCTCTCAAAGTCTGAATGGATGGCAAAATGCATCCAACAGTACTAAAGAGGCAGCTTCTGAAGAAGCTTATGATCCTGAGAACCCTACAATAGCAGAGGTAAATTACATGGGTGAACCTTATAGAAACACCTATAACTCATCATGGAGAAATCACCCAAATTTCTCATGGAAGGATCAACAAAAGCCTCAACAAGGCTTTAATAATGGTGGAAGAAATAGGCTCAATAATAACAAGCCTTTTCCATTATCTTCTCAGCAACAGACAGAGAATTCTGAACAAAGCTCCTCTAATTTAGCAAATTTAGTCTCTGATCTGTCAAAAGCCACTTTCAGTTTCATGAGTGAAACAAAATCCTCCATCAGAAATCTGGAGGCACAAGTGGGCCAGCTGAGTAAGAAAGTCATTGAAACTCCTCCCAGTATTCTCCCAAGCAATGCAGAAGAGAATCCAAAAGGAGAGTGCAAGGCCATTGATGTGATCAATATGGCTGAATGCACAAGGGAGGAGAAGGACGAAAATCCTAGTGAGGAGGACCTCCTGGGACGTCTCTCAAGCAAGAGGGAGTTTCCTATTAAGGATCCAAAGGAATCTGAGGCACATATAGAGAGCATAGAGATTCCATTAAATCTCCTTCTGCCATTCATGAGCTCTGAAGACTATTCCTCCTCTGAAGAGGATGAAGATGTGACTGGAGAGCAAGTTGCTCAATATTTAGGAGCTATCATGAAGCTGAATGCCAAGTTGTTTGGTAATGAGACTTGGGAAAGTGAACCTCCCTTACTCATTAGTGAACTAGATACCTGGATTCATCAAATTTTACCTTAAAAGAGACAAGATCCTGGCAAGTTCTTAATACCTTGTACCATAGGCACCATGACCTTTGAAAAAGCTCTATGTGATCTGGGGTCAGGGATAAATCTTATGCCACTCTCTGTAATGGAGAAGCTGGGGATCATTGAGGTACAACCTGCCTTGTTCTCATTACAATTGGCAGACAAGTCATTAAGACAAGCTTATGGAGTAGTAGAGGACGTGTTAGTAAAGGTTGAAGGCCTTTACATCCCTGCTGATTTCATAATCTTAGACACTAGGAAGGAAGAGGATGAGTGTATCATCCTTGGAAGACCTTTCCTAGCCACAGCAGGAGCTGTGATAGATGTCAACAGAGGTGAATTAGTCCTTCAATTGAATGGGGACTACCTTGTGTTTAAGGCACATGGCCATCCCTCTGTGACAAAAGAGAGTAAGCATGAAGAGCTTCTCTCAATTCAGAGTCAAGAAGAGCCCCTACAGTCAAACTTTAAGTTTGGTGTTGGGAGGCCACAACCAAACTCTAAGTTTGGTGTTAAGACCCCATATCCAAACTCTAAGTTTGGTGTTGGAAGTTTTACAACATTGACCTGATCACCTTGTGGCTCCATGAGAGCCCATTGTCAAGCTAATGACATTAAAGAAGCGCTTATTGGGAGGCAACCCAACTTTTATTTATCTAATTTTAATTTTATTTTATTGTTATTTTGTACTTTGTTAGGTACATGATCATGTGGAGTCACGAAAGAAATATAAAAATTAAAAACAGAATCAAAAACAAAGAGAAGAAAAATCACACCCTGGAGGAAAGACAGACTGGCGTTCAACGCCAGTAAGAAGCATTTGGCTAGCGTTCAACGCCAGAACAGAGCATGAATCTGGCGCTGAACGCCAGAAACAAGCAACATTCTGGCGTTTGAATGCCAGGAATGTGCCTTGAGGAAAGCTGGCGCTGAATGTCAGTAACAAGCATGGAACTGGCATTCAACGCCAGAAACATGCTACACATGGGCGTTGAACGCCCAGAGTGTGCATCATCTCGGTGTTTAAATGCCAGAATGGTGTGCAAAGGCATTCTACATGCCTAATTGGTGCAGGGATGTAAATCCTTGACACCTCAAGATCTGTGGACCCCACAGGATCATCTCAGGATCTGTGGACCCCACAGGATCCCCACCTAACATATTCCCACCTTACCTCCTAATCCTATAACACTCTTCCCCAAAACACACTTCCCAACAACTTCAATCTCTCTTTCCAATTACCCCCTTCACCACTCACATCCATACACTCTTCCCCATAAACCCCACCTACCTTCAAAATTCAAAAACACTTTCCCACCCAAACCCACCCTAAATGACCGAAACTACACCCTCTCCCCTCCCTATATATACCCTTCCATTCTACTTCATTTTCACACAACACAAACCCCCTCTTCTACACCTTGGCCGAAACACCATCTCTCCCTCTCCTCCATATTTTCTTCTTCTTCTTCTTCTCTTCTTTCTTCTCTTGCTCGAGGGCGAGCAATATTTTAAGTTTGGTGTGGTAAAAGCATAAGCTTTTTGTTTTTCCATTACCATCAATGGCACCTAAGGCCGGAGAATACTCTAGAAAAGGAAAAGGGAAGACAAAAGCTTCCACCTCCGAGTCATAGGAGATGGAAAGATTCATCTCCAAAAGCCATCAAGACCACTTCTATGATGTTGTGGCAAAGAAGAAGGTGATCCCTGAGGTCCCTTTCAAGCTTAAGAAAAATGAGTATCCAGAAATCCGACATGAAATCCGAAGAAGAGGTTGGGAAGTCCTAACCAACCCCATGCAACAAGTCGGAATCTTAATGGTTCAAGAGTTCTATGCCAATGCATGGATCACTAGGAACCATGATCAAAGTATGAACCCGAGTCCAAAGAATTATCTCACAATGGTTCGGGGGAAATACTTAGATTTTAGTCCGAAAAATGTGAGGTTGGCGTTCCACTTGCCCATGATGCAAGGAGATGAATGCCCCTACACTAGAAGGGTCAACTTTAATCAAAGGTTAGACCAAGTCCTAATGGACATATGTGTGGAAGGAGCTCAATGGAAAAGAGACTCCAAAGGCAAGCCAGTTCAACTAAGAAGACTGGACCTCAAGCCTGTGGCTAGAGGATGGTTGGAGTTCATTCAACGCTCCATCATTCCCACTAGCAACCGATCTGAAGTTACTGTGGATCGGGCCATCATGATTCATAGCATCATGATTGGAGAGGAAGTAGAAGTTCATGAAGTCATTTCCAATGAAATCTACAAAATAGCCGAAAAGCCCTCCACCATGGCAAGGCTAGCTTTTCCTCACCTTATTTGCCATCTATATTACTCAGCTGGAGTTATCATAGAAGGAGACATCCCCATTGAAGAGGATAATCCCATCACCAAGAAGAGGATGGAGCAAGCAAGAGAGACCTTCTACGGATCTCAAGAGATGGATGAGGAAGCTCATCATCAAGAAATCCCTGAGATGCCTCAAGGGATGCACTTTCCTCCCAAAAACTATTGGGAACAACTCAACACTTCCTTAGAAGATTTGAGCTACAATGTGGAACAATTAAGGGTGGAACATCATGAGCACTCCATCATTCTTCATGAAATAAGAGAAGATCAAAGAGCAATGAGGGAGGAGCAACAAAGGCAAGGAAGGGACATAGAAGAGCTTAAGGACATTGTTGGTCCTTCAAGAAGAAGACGCCACTAAGGTGGATTCATTCCTTGTTCTTATTTCTTTCTGCTTTTCGGTTTTTATGTTGTGTTCATTTATGTTTTGTGTCTCTACTTCATGATCATTAGTGTTTAGTAACTATGTCTTAAAGTTATGAATAATTCCATTAATCCTTCACCTCTCTTAAATGAAAAATGTTCCTAAATCAAAAGAACAAGAAGTACATGAATTTCGAAATTATCCTTGAATTTAGTTTAATTATATTGATATGGTGACAATACTTTTTGTTTTCTGAATGAATGCTTGAACAGTGCATATTTTTGATCTTGTTGTTTATGAATGTTAAAATCGTTGGCCCTTGAAAGAATGATGAACAAAGAGAAATGTTATTGACAATCTGAAAAATCATGAAAATTGATTCTTGAAGCAAGAAAAAGCAAAAGCTTGTGAAAAAAAAAGTGGCGAAAAAAATAGAAAGAAAGAAAGAAAAAGCAAGCAGAAAAAGCCAATAGCCCTTAAAACCAAAAGGCAAGGGTAAAAAGGATCCAAGGCTTTGAGCATCAATGGATAGGAGGGCCCAAGGAAATAAAATCCAGGCCTAAGCGGCTAAACTAAGCTGTCCCTAACCATGTACTTGTGTCATGCAGGTCCAAGTGAAAAGCTTGAGACTGAGTGGTTAAAGTCGTGATCCAAAGCAAAAGAGTGTGCTTAAGAGCTCTGGACACCACTAACTGGGGACTCTAGCAAAGCTGAGTCACAATCTGAAAAGGTTCACCCAGTTATGTGTCTGTGGCATTTATGTATCCGGTGGTAATACTGGAAAACAAAATGCTTAGGGCCACGGCCAAGACGCATAAGTAGCTGTGTTCAAGAATCAACATACTTAGCTAGGAAAGTCAATAACACTATCCGAAATTCTAAGTTCCTAGAGAAGCCAATCATTCTGAACTTCAAAGGAAAAAGTGAGATGCCAAAACTATTCAGAAGCAAAAAGCTACAAGTCCCGCTCATCTAATTAGAATTAATATTCATTGATATTTTTGAATTTCTAGTATATTCTCTTCTTTTTATCCTATTTGATTTTCAGTTGCTTGGGGACAAGCAACAATTAAAGTTTGGTGTTGTGATGAGCGGATAATTTATACGCTTTTTGGCATTGTTTTTATGTAGTTTTTAGTAAGTTCAAGCTACTTTTAGCGATGTTTTCATTAGTTTTTATGTTAAATTCACATTTCTGGACTTTACTATGAGTTTGTGTGTTTTTCTGTGATTTCAGGTAATTTCTGGCTGAAATTGAGGGATTTGAGCAAAACTCTGATAGGAGGCTGACAAAGGACTGCTGATGCTGTTGGAATCTGACCTCCCTGCACTCGAAATGGATTTTCTGGAGCTACAGAACTCCAAATGGCTCGCTCTCAACAGAGTTGGAAAATAGACATCCAGAGCTTTCCAGTAATATATAACAGTCCATACTTTATTCGGGAATTGATGACGTAAACTGGCGCTCAACGCCAGTTCCATGTTGCTGTTTGGAGTCAAACGCTATAAACACGTCACGACCCGGAGTTGAACGCCCAAAACACGTTATAACTTGGTGTTCAACTCCAAGAGAAGCCTCAGCTCGTGGATAGATCAAGCTCAGCCCAAACATACACCAAGTGGGCCCCGGAAGTGGATTTATGCATCAATTACTTGCTCATGTAAACCCTAGTAGCTAGTCTAGTATAAATAGGATAGTTTACTATTGTATTAGACATCTTTGGTCTCAGTTTTATTTTATTCTTCATCTTAAGAGGCCATTGATCACGTTTTGGGGGGCTGGCCATTCGGCCATGCCTGAACCTTTCACTTATGTATTTTCAACGGTGGAGTTTCTACACACCATAGATTAAGGGTGTGGAGCTCTGGTATACCTCAAGTTTTAATGCAATTACTACTGTTTCTATTCAATTCTCTTTATTCCTATTCTAAGATATTCGTTGCACTTCAACTTGATGAATGTGATGATCCATGACACTCATCATCATTCTCACCTATGAACGCGCGTGACTGACAACCACTTCCGTTCTACCTTAGGCCGGGCGCATATCTCTTAGATTCCTTAAACAGAATCTTCATGGTATAAGCTAGAATTGATGGCGGCATTCATGGGAATCCGGAAAGTCTAACCTTGTCTGTGGTATTCCGAGTAGGATTCCGGGATTGAATGACTGTGACGAGCTTCAAACTCCTGAAGGCTAGGCGTTAGTGACAGACGCAAAAGAATCAAGGGATTCTATTCCAACCTGATTGAGAACCGGCAGATGATTAGCTGTGCTGTGACAGAGCATTTGGACCTTTTTCACTGAGAGGATGGGATGTAGCCATTGACAACGGTGATGCCCTACATACAGCTTGCCATGGAAGGGAATGATGTAAGAAAACTGTAATTTGAGCAGTAGGAAAGCAGAGATTCAGAAGGAACACAGCATCTCCATACGCTTATCTGAAATTCCCACCATTAATTTACATAAGTATTTCTATCCTATGTTATTTATCTTTATTTCCTGTTTATTATTTATTATTATTCAAAAATCCATAATCAATTATAATCCGCCTGACTGAGATTTACAGGATGACCATAGCTTGCTTCATACCAACAATCTCTGTGGGATCGACCCTTACTCACGTAAGGTATTACTTGGATAACCCAGTACACTTGCTGGTTAAGTTGAACGGAGTTGTGTCCACACATAGCAAAGAGCCATAATAATGATTCCATACAATAACAAAGAATACTACATTGATGTGATCACAATTTCGTCCACCAAGTATCTCTTGGATTCCTTAATCAGAGTCTTCGTGGTATAAGCTAGAATCCAATGGCAGCATTCTTGAGAATCCGGAAAGTCTAAACCTTGTCTGTGGTATTTCGAGTAGGATTCAGGGATTGAATGACTATGACGAGCTTCAAACTCACAAGGGTTGGGCGTAGTGACAGACGCAAAAGGATCAATGGATCCTATTCCAGCATGAGTGAGAACCGACAGATGATTAGCCATGCGGTGACAGCGCACCTGGACCATTTTCACTCAGAGGACGGATGGTAGCCATTGACAATGGTGGTCCACCAACACACAACTTACCATAGGAGGAACCTTGCGTGCACGAAGAAGAAGACAGGGGGAAAGCAGAGATTCAAAAGACAAAGCATCTCCAAAACTCCAACATATTCTCCATTACTGCATAACAAGTATTATTTAATCCATGCTTTTTATTTACTTCCAATCAAAACTGAGAATTATTATTATCCTGACTAAGAGTTACAAGATAACCATAGCTTGCTTCAAGCCAACAATCTCCATGGGATTCGACCCTTACTCACGTAAGGTATTACTTGGACGACCCAGTGCACTTGCTGGTTAGTGGTACGAGTTGTGAAAAGTGTGATTTACAATTTCGTGCACCAAGTTTTTGGTGCCATTGCCGGGGATTGTTTTGAGTTTGAACAACTGACGGTGAATCTTGTTGCTTAGATTAGGAAAATTTTGTCTTTTGGGTCAGAGTCTTTTATTTTCTTTTCAAAAAAATCTTTCAAAAATATTATTTTTCCTTATTAGTTTTTAATTTTTCTTGGAGTCTTTTTGTTTGAGTTTAGTTTCATATCTTAAGTTTGGTGTCAATTGCATGTTTTTATTTTTCTTTAAAAATACCTTTTTAAAACA
Source organism: Arachis hypogaea (assembly GCF_003086295.3). NCBI lineage: Eukaryota > Viridiplantae > Streptophyta > Magnoliopsida > Fabales > Fabaceae > Arachis > Arachis hypogaea. The sequence continues at coordinate 80,831,000 of NC_092037.1, forward strand.
CGTTAAATTTATAGTTCAGTTGGCTAGAACATTGTGCTTGTGTTCTTGGTAATTGGGTATCTTCTTTTTAAACTTTTTCAAAAATAATTTTTCTTTGATTAAATCTTGTGCCAAATTTTAAGTTTGGTGTTTTCTTGTTAATTTTTCTTTTGTTTTCAAAAATTTTATTATGATTTTCTAAAAATTTTAAGTTTGGTGTTCTTTCTTTTGTTCTTGTTGTTCTTGAGTCTTCTTTGTGTTTTGATCTTAAAATTTTTAAGTTTGGTGTGCCTTGGTGTTTTCCCTCCAAAATTTTCGAAAACAAGGAGCATTGGATCTAAAAATTTTAAGTCTTGTGTCTTTTGTGTGTTCTTCTCTTTCATAATAAAATTCAAAAATAAAAAATATCTTTTCCTTTAATTGCTCATAATTTTCGAATCCCTTGGGTTGACTTGGTCAAAATTTTTCAAATCATATCCTTTTAAGATTTTTAAAATCATATCTTTTTCAAAAATATCCTAACCACTTTCTCTCTCCTCACTTTTTCGAAAATCTTCATGACATTTTCAATTTTTTATTTTTAATTCAAGTTTTTATTTTATTTTATTTTATTATTTCAAAAATTCTTTTTTTTATAAATATAATAAAATAAATAAAATAAATCCACGTTGTCTCCCTTTCTCCATTATGGACCTAAGTGGAAATGAACAATCCAGAAGGACTCTAGGGTCATATGCTAACCCCACTACTGCTTCATATGGGAGTAGTATCTATACACCCTTCATCGGAGTCAGTAGTTTTGAGTTGAATCTTCAGCTCATTATCATGGTGCAACAAAGTTGCCAGTATTCCGGTCTTCCACAGGAAGAACCTACAGAGTTTCTGGCACAATTTTTACAAATTGCTGACACAGTACATGATAAGTGTTCCGAGGGTTACCTGAAACTATAGGTCGATCTCGGATGAGATCGTTTGTAATGGTCGGAGTTGCTGTGTCTGACTTGTTGGACTTGGTGGCAGTGCTGATTCCTTCGTCCCCAGAGGGTGGGGGTACCTGCAAGGGACTCCGATGCTTAAGTTAGCAAGGGTATTAAACAGGTATTGAGTAGAATAAGAGTATGAGTTATATCTAGGTACTCTAGTGTATTTATAATGGTGTAGAGTGACCTTTGCAGATAAGATAAGTTGGTTATCTTATCTTATCTTTATCTTTATCTTTCATGGGAACCGCCCTTATCTCTATAGGCTTGGGCTGCCTTTGGATTGGGGTCGTGTTCCTCTATTTGGCCTTTTATTGGGCTTTCCTGAGACTTGGCCGAGCTCTTTGAGAAGAGGTCGGGTGATGAGCGGATAATTTGTATGCTTTTTGGCATTGTTTTTAGTATGTTTTTAGTATGATTTAGTTAGTTTTTAGTATATTTTTATTAGTTTTTAGTTAAAATTCACTTTTCTGGACTTTACTATGAGTTTGTGTGTTTTTCTGTGATTTCAGGTATTTTCTGGCTGAAATTGAGGGTCCTGAGCAAAAATCTGATTCCGAGACCAAAAAGGACTGCAGATGCTGTTGGATTCTGACCTCCCTGCACTCGAAGCGGATTTTCTGGAGCTACAGAAGCCCAATTAGCGCGCTCTCAACGGCATTGGAAAGTAGACATCCTGGGCTTTCCAGCAATATATAATAGTCCATACTTTGCCCAAGATTTGATGGCCCAAACCGGCGCTCAAAGTCACCTACAGAAATTCCAGCGTTAAACGCCGGAACTGGCATAAAATTTGGAGTTAAACGCCCAAACTGGCATGAGAACTGGCGTTTAACTCCAGAAAAGATCTCTACACGAAATTCCTTCATTGCTCAGCCCAAGCACACACCAAGTGGGCCCGGAAGTGGATTTTTCTGTCATTTACTCATTTCTGTAAACCTTAGGACACTAGCTTACTATTTATAGGATCTTTTGACATTGTATCAGTACGCTATGCAACCTTTTGAAGACCTTATGACATTTTTACATGTTTTCTTCCACAGCATGAGTCTCTAAACCCCATGGTTGGGGGTGAGGAGCTCTGCTGTGTCTTGATGGATTAATGCAATTACTACTGTTTCTCATTCAATCATGCTTGCTTCCATTCTAAGATAATACTTGTTCTTAATCCGGATGAATGTGATGATCCGTGACAATCATCATCATTCTCAACTATGAACGTGTGACTGACAACCACCTCCGTTCTACCTTAGATTAAGTAGTTATCTCTTGGGTTCTTTAACCGGAATCTTCGTGGTATAAGCTAGACTGATGGCGGCATTCAAGAGAATCCGGAAGGTCTAAACCTTGTCTGTGGTATTCTGAGTAGGATTCAATGATTGAATGACTGTGACGTGCTTCAATCTCCTGAAGGCGGGGCGTTAGTGACAGACGCAAAAGAATCACTGGATTCTATTCCGGCCTGATTGAGAACCGACAGATGGAATGCCGTGCCGTGACAGGGCATTAGGAATCGTTCCAATGAGAGGATGGGAGGTAGCCATTGACAACGGTGAAACCCTACATACAGCTTACCATGGAAGGAGACTTGCGTGTTTGAAGAAGAAGACAGTAGGAAAGCAGAGATTCAGAAGATGGAGCATCTCCAAACCTCAACCTATTCTCCATTACTGCAAAACAAGTAACCATTTCGTGTTTTTTTTGCTTTTCACAATCAATCCTGATAATTTCTGATATCCTGACTAAGATTTACAAGATAACCATAGCTTGCTTCAAGCCGACAATCTCTGTGGGATCGACCCTTGCTCACGCAAGGTATTACTTGGACGACCCAGTACACTTGCTGGTTAGTTGTGCGGGATTGCAAAAGTGTTATTGCAATTTCGTGCACCAAGTTTTTGGCGCCGTTGCCGGGGATTGTTGAGTTTGGACAACTGACGGCTTATCTTGTTGCTTAGATTAGGATTTTTTTTATTTTTGTTGGTTTAGAGTCTTTTAGTTGAGTCTAGTTTCATATTCTAAGTTTGGTGTCTATTGCATGCTTTTGCTTTTCTTTTAATTTTCGATTTTTTTTGCATGTTCTTAGTCCCTTTTTGATTCATAAAAATTCTAAGTTTGGTGTCCTCTTTGTGTTTTTCCCTTAAAAATTTTCGAAAATTTGTGTTTGATTTTCTAAAAATTTTAAGTTTGGTGTCTTTTTGTGTTTTTCTCTTTCCTCTTTTCAAAAATCAAATCTTTCTCATAAAAATTTTTCAATCATATCTTTTTAATTGCTGTTTTCAAAATCTTTTTAATTAACTAATTGATTCAATTTTCAATTTGCTTTGATCTTATTTTATTTTAGATTTTCGAATTTTTATTTTAATTTTCTTTTGTTTTATTTCATTTTTTTTCGTTAATTCAAAAAAAAAAAAAAAAAATTTATCTCTTTGCAATCATTATCATTTCCCTCTTGTCCATTATGGACTTAAGTGGGATTAATCAGTCCAAAAGGACTCTGGGGTCATATGCTATCCCCATTACAGCTGCATATGGGAGTAGCATCTGTACACCTCCCATCAAAGCAAGCAGCTTTGAGCTAAATCCTCAACTCATTATCATAGTGCAGCAAAATTGCCAGTATTCCGGTCTTCCACAGGAAGAGCCTACTGAGTTTTTGGCACAGTTTTTACAAATTGCTGACACAGTACATGATAAAGAGGTAGATCAGGATGTCTACAGATTATTACTGTTTCCATTTGCTGTAAAAGATCAAGCTAAAAGGTGGTTGAATAACCAACCTACAGCAAGCATAAAGACATGGAAACAGTTGTCAGACAAATTCCTGAATCATTTTTACCCTCCTAAAAGGATGACACAGCTAAGGCTGGACATCCAAGGCTTTAAACAAGAGGATAATGAATCCCTTTACAATGCCTGGGAGAGGTATAGAGGTATGCTAAGGAAATGTCCCTCTGAAATGTTTTCAGAGTGGGTACAGTTAGACATTTTCTACTATGGGCTTACAGAAAAAGCTCAAATGTCTTTAGACCACTCAGCTGGTGGATCTATACACATGAGGAAGACAATTGAAGAAGCTCAAGAGCTTATAGACACTGTTGCTAGAAACCAATATTTGTACTCTAGCAATGAGTTCTCTCCAAAAGAGGAAGTCATGGCAGTAGTCACTGACCCTAGTCCTCAAGAACAGATAAATGAGCTTAATCAACAATTGCTCCTGATGACAGAACAGTTAGCAGACTTTAAAGAGATGCTCTATGAAACTAAAGTTGCTAACAAGAGCATAGAACTGCAGTTGAATCAAGCAAAACAGCAAATATCTAAACAGATAACAGAGGAATGTCAAGCAGTTCAATTGAGGAGTGGGAAGACCCTAAGTAACACTGCTCAAAAGAGTAAAAAGCCAAACAAGGAACAATTGACAGAGGACAACCACACCACTGTTCAAAATCCCTCTGAGGACAGTAAGAGCCCAGAGAGGAATGCTATTGGCGTTCAAACGCCAGAAAGGGAAGGAAAGCTGGCGTTAAACGCCCATTCCTTGCCCAGTTCTGGCGTTCAAACGCCAGAAAAGGGAGAGAAGTTGGCGTTTAACGCCCAAATTTCACCCATTCCTGGCGTTCAAACGCCAAGGGAAGATCAGACACCTGAGAGTGCTGACAGTAATCCCTCTAACAAGGCTTCTTCAACCACTTCTGTAAGGAATAAACCTGCAGCATCTAAGGTTGAAGAATATAAAGCCAAGATGCCTTATCCTCAAAAACTCCGCCAAGCGGAGCAGGATAAACAATTTGCCCGCTTTGCAGACTATCTAAGGACTCTTGAAATAAAGATTCCGTTTGCAGAGGCACTTGAGCAAATACCTTCTTATGCTAAGTTCATGAAAGAAATCTTAAGTCATAAGAAGGATTGGAGAGAAACTGAAAAAGTGTTTCTCACTGAAGAATGCAGTGCAGTCATATTAAAGAGCTTACCAGAAAAGCTTCAAGATCCAGGAAGCTTTATGATACCATGCACATTAGAAGGTGCTTGCACTAAGACAGCCCTATGTGATCTTGGAGCAAGCATCAATCTAATACCTGCATCCACTATCAGAAAGCTTGGGTTGACTGGAGAAGTCAAACCAACCCGGATATGCCTCCAACTTGCTGATGGCTCTATTAAATACCCGTCAGGCATAATTGAGGACATGATTGTCAAGGTTGGGCCATTTGCCTTTCCAACTGACTTTGTGGTGCTGGAAATGGAGGAGCACAAGAGTGCAACTCTCATTCTAGGAAGACCCTTCCTAGCAACTGGACGAACTCTCATTGATGTACAAAAAGGGGAAGTAACCTTGAGGGTCAATGAGGATGAGTTCAAGTTGAATGCTGTAAAAGCCATGCAGCATCCAGACACCAAATGACTGCATGGGCGCTGACATTATTGACTCTCTGGTAGAAGAGATCAATATGGCTGAGAGCCTAGAATCAGAGCTTGAGGACATCTTCAAGGATGCTCAGCCTGATCAAGAAGAGCTAGAGGAGGCAAAGGAATTTTCGAAAATTCCTCAAGAGGAGGATAAGCCTCCCAAGCCTGAACTCAAACCACTACCACCGTCCCTGAAATATGCATTTCTGGGAGAGGGTGATACTTTTCCAGTGATTATAAGCTCTGCTTTAAATCCACAGGAAGAGGAAGCACTGATTCAAGTGCTAAGGACACACAAGACAGCTCTTGGGTGGTCCATAAGTGATCTTAAGGGTATTAGGCCGGCTAGATGCATGCACAAAATCCTATTGGAGGATAATGCCAAACCAGTGGTTCAACCACAGAGGAGGCTAAATCCTGCCATGAAGGAGGTGGTGCAGAAAGAGGTCACTAAATTACTAGAGGTTGGGATTATTTATCCTATTTCTGATAGCCCCTGGGTGAGCCCTGTCCAAGTTGTTCCCAAAAAGGGAGGCATGACAGTGGTTCATAATGAAAAAAATGAACTGGTTCCTACAAGGACAGTCACAGGGTGGCGCATGTGTATTGACTACAGAAGGCTCAATACAGCCACCAGAAAGGATCATTTTCCTTTACCATTCATAGACCAAATGCTAGAAAGACTAGCTGGCCATGATTATTACTACTTTTTGGATGGCTATTCAGGCTACAACCAAATTGCAGTAGACCCCCAGGACCAAGAGAAAACAGCATTCACCTGCCCTTCAGGCGTGTTTGCCTATAGGAGAATGCCTTTTGGTGTGTGCAATGCACCTGCAACCTTTCAGAGGTGCATGCTCTCTATCTTCTCAGATATGGTAGAGAAATTTCTGGAAGTCTTCATGGATGACTTTTCAGTATATGGAGACTCATTTAGCTCCTGTCTTAATCACCTAGCACTTGTCTTGAAAAGGTGCCAAGAGACTAACCTGGTTTTAAACTGGGAGAAATGTCACTTTATGGTGACTGAAGGAATTGTCCTTGGGCACAAAATTTCAAGCAAGGGAATAGAGGTGGATAAGGAAAAGGTGGAGGTAATTGAAAAATTACCACCACCTGCCAATGTTAAGGCAATCAGAAGCTTTCTGGGGCATGCAGGATTTTACAGAAGGTTTATAAAGGATTTTTCAAAAATTGCAAAACCTCTGAGTAATCTGTTAGCTGCTGACACACCATTTGTGTTTGACACACAGTGTCTGCAGGCGTTTGAGACCCTGAAGGCTAAGCTGGTCACAGCACCAGTCATCTCTGCACCAGACTGGACATTGCCATTTGAACTAATGTGTGATGCCAGTGACCATGCCATTGGTGCAGTGTTGGGACAGAGGCATAACAAGCTTCTGCACGTCATTTACTATGCCAGCCGTGTTCTAAATGACGCACAAAAGAACTACACAACAACAGAAAAAGAATTGCTTGCAGTGGTCTATGCCATTGACAAGTTTAGATCCTATTTAGTGGGATCCAAAGTGGTTGTGTACACTGACCATGCTGCTCTTAAATATCTACTCACAAAGCAGGATTCAAAACCCAGGCTCATTAGATGGGTGTTGCTTCTGCAAGAGTTTGATATAGAAATAAGAGACAGAAAAGGGACAGAGAACCAAGTAGCAGATCATCTGTCCCGAATAGAACCAGTAGCTGGGGCGTCCCTCCCTTCTACTGAGATCTCAGAGACTTTCCCAGATGAGCAACTATTTGCCATTCAGGAAGCTCCATGGTTTGCAGATATTGCAAATTATAAAGCTGTGAGGTTCATACCCAAAGAGTACAGTTACATGCAGAGAAAGAAATTAATTTCAGATGCCAAGTACTACCTCTGGGATGAACCATATCTCTTTAAGAGATGTGCTGACGGAGTGATCCGCAGGTGTGTACCCAGAGAAGAAGCACAGAGGATCCTATGGCACTGCCACGGATCACAGTATGGAGGACATTTTGGAAGTGAGCGAACAGCCACTAAAGTCCTCCAATGTGGCTTCTACTGGCCTACTCTCTATAAAGATTCCCGAGAGTTTGTGCGTAACTGTGACAGTTGCCAAAGAGCTGGTAACCTGCCTCATGGATATGCCATGCCTCAACAAGGATATTAGAGATAGAGTTGTTTGACGTATGGGGAATTGACTTCATGGGGCCATTCCCACCATCATACTCAAACACTTACATTCTGGTGGCAGTGGACTATGTATCTAAGTGGGTAGAAGCGATTGCTACACCCACCAATGATACTAAGACTGTACTGAAATTCCTCCAGAAGAACATTTTCAGCAGATTTGGCGTTCCCAGAGTGCTAATCAGTGATGGGGGCACTCATTTCTGCAATAAACAGCTACACCTTGCTATGGTTAGATATGGAATTAGCCACAAGGTGGCAACTCCGTATCATCCACAGACAAATGGGCAAGCTGAGGTCTCTAACAGAGAGCTAAAGAGAATCCTGGAACGGACTGTGATGGCCCGAAGAAAGGATTGGGCAAAGAGCTTGGATGATGCTCTGTGGGCATACAGAACAGCATTCAAGACTCCTATAGGAACCTCCCCATACCAACTGGTGTATGGGAAGGCCTGTCATTTGCCTGTGGAACTGGAACATAAAGCCTACTGGGCAACCAGATTCCTAAACATGGATGCACAGTTAGCTGGTGAAAAAAGACTGCTCCAGCTAAATGAGCTAGAGGAGTTCAGACTCAATGCCTTTGAAAATGCAAAAATTTATAAGGAAAAGGCAAAGAAATGGCATGACAAGAAATTGTCAACCAGAGTCTTTGAGCCAGGACAAAAAGTTCTGCTCTTCAACTCTAGGCTCAAACTGTTTCCAGGAAAACTCAAATCCGTTGGAGGGGTCCGTATGTGATTACAGGAGTGTCACCATATGGATATGTTGAGCTTCAGGATATTGATTCTGATAAGAAGTTCATTGTTAATGGACAGAGAATCAAGCATTATCTTGAAGGAAATCTTGAGCAGGAATGCTCAGAACTGAGACTTGAGTGATTCTCAGTGAAGGTCCAGCTAAAGACAGTAAAGAAGCGCTTGCTGGGAGGCAACCCAGTCGTTAGTAGGTTGTATGATTTGTTCTTACAGAGGCAAATATCAAAAATGAAGGAATTCACAGAGTTACAGAAGGATTCAGCTCAAAAAGCAGAGAAAATGAGCTTACTGGCGAAAAAACGCCAGTAAGGGGCATTTTGGGCGTTAAACGCCAGAATGGGTACCATTCTGGGCGTTTAACGCCAGGAATGGTGCCATTTTGGGCGTTAAACGCCAGAATGGGCACCATTCTGGGCGTTTAACGCCAGGTGTGCAGCATCACTGGGCGTTCAGAAAAACGCCCAGTGAGGAAGGCTTTCTGGCGTTTAACGCCAGCCAGGGTACCTGGCTGGGCGTTAAACGCCCAAAAGGGGTGCCAAGTGGGCGTTAAACACCAGAATGGGTGCCATTCTGGGCGTTTAACGCCAGAAAGGTGGGGGACCACATTTTGTTTTCAACTCAATTTTTTTCAAACTTTCCTCTTTTTACCCATACTCTTCTACATAAATGCACTTCAACCTTTCATCATTCACTTTCAAATCTTCACAAATCAAAACCATTCTTCAAACCTATTTCAAAATAATCTCAAATCTTCTTCAAAAACTCACCCTTTTCTCAATTTTCTTTTCATATCTTTTCAAATTTCCTTTCAAATCTCTCTTTTGTTTCGAAATTCTCCTCCCCCCACTCTATAAATGAACGTTCCTCACCCCTCCTTCCTCACACCATTCGAATTCCTCTTCCTCTCTCTCTCTATTCTCTTCTTCCTTTTCTTTTTGCTGAGGACAAGCAAAACCTCTAAGTTGGTGTGCTTTTCCGTGATCACTAAGCCAAGATTCATCAAGATCATGGCTCCAAGGGAAACAAACCAACTCAAGAGGAAAGAAAGAACTAATCCAAAGAATCTTGGAATCAAGAGAAGTTCTTAACTAAAGAACATGAAGACCGTTATCACAAAATAATGGGTCTGAGGTCAGTGATCCCGGAAGTTAAATTTGATCTGAAAGAAGATGAATATCCGGAGATCCAAGAGCAAATTCGAAACAGAGGATGGAAGTTCTGACCAATCCTGAAATAAAGGTTGGAAGGAACATGGTTCAGGAATTCTACTCTAATCTGTGGCTGACAGATAAGCAGAGAATGACTGGAACTGCTTACCATACCTACAGAACCATGGTCAGAGGGAAAGTTATGTACTTTCATCTGGACAAAATAAGAGAAATCTT